>NW_012027288.1:17160-55003 GCF_000956235.1 Wasmannia auropunctata
CTCTCTCTCTCTCTCTCTCTCTCTGATGCAACAAATGACGTCTTTGTGCAAAGTCTCCTGGTTTAAAATAGTAAATCGAGATAATTAGATACTATTGTGAAAAGGTTTTGACGTAAGAAGGAAATAATTTCGCAATTTAGTCTACTTCAAATTTAAAGTAAATTGCAATGTATAAATTATTTTTATTTATATCATTTGTTTCAATCAAGTAAAAATTTTCATTTAATTTTCAACTATCTGGCTCTCATAAATTTCTACACAGTAATTAACAATTTTCTATCATATTATTACAAAGGGTAGGAAAGGCTTAATTGTTCAGTTTCCTAGATTTTAGATATTCATGTATCGTAACGAAAACAAAGAAAGGCAATAATATTGCGAAAACTAATTTGCATTTCAAATAATAAGATTCAAATTGTAATCCCCATTCTCAGAATCAATTAAGTAGACATTACAGCGAATGTACATTTAGGATTATGTGCATATATTAGTTGATTCTGACTTTTAGAATAAAAAACACAGAATATGTATATTTTTTTATTGTTTCAATAACTGATAAAAACAGTTATTGACCAGTTTAATTTTTCAAGGTGATTTCATGTAAGAACTTATGTAAAAAACTTATGTAAAACTTAAGTAAAAAAATATGTTTACGTAAAATTTTGCGTATTTTTATAAATCTGTATTTTTATATTTATTAATATTATTATATTGATTTTTTCTTTACCTATTTCTGGTTATAAAAAAAAATTATAATAATTCTTTCTGAGATCAGAAATACAATTATATATAATCGTTTTCTTTCTTTTAAATTGAACTTATAGACTTATTAATACATAAATGATCTCATTTTTTAACTATTTTCGCATAGACATTAGTCTAAACATAGAACTAGATATTAGTAAGACAAACGATATTTTTTTGGAAAAATGCTCTGAATATCTAAATAAACATCTAAATATTTCATGGCATAATTAATTCTCTTAAAAATACAAGACGCATATTTTTAACAATAATTTAAAATTAGTTCAAATTTAATTAGAATTTTGAGGATTTTGGTTTAACAAAATTATTTTCAGGTCCTTGTCTAGCTAAATTTTTAGATACTTTAGTAAAATACTATAGATAGTTTTCTTCGTAAGATTAAAATCATTGAATTCTATTAAAGTCGATTGTAATATAAGAACTATTTCGATTCTACATGCAACAACAGTTTTATTAAAGCATTTAAAAATTTAGCTAAATATAGATTTAAAAATATTTTGGGTGAACCATTAAAATAATTATATAGAACGTTCAAATTGGTAGAATAATAAAACTTTTTGCAGTAGTATCATTATATGTTGAGTATTCTATAATTATTTTGATTGCTCACAACACAATTATTTTCAGATCTGTATCATAAATTTTTAGATGTTTTAGTAAAATTTGTTTTCTTTTATTAAATATTGAATAATATTCAATAAAATAAAAAATAATAAATTAATATATATATAATTAATAAATATTGTATAATATTTAATAAAGATTAATTTTGAGATTGTTCATCCGGAATTAAACATTTGCGAATGTTGGTTGCAAGAGCAACATCTGTCCCGATATCTACGAATCATCGCTAAAAGAACCCACGTGCCCACGAGCCGTGCGTTCTTTCTCGCCGTTCTCTCATTTGAAATATCGGCAATATGTAATTCTTATCTCTTGCCCTCTCCCGTTTCCCTTCCCTTCCTCTCGTAATCCGCCTTACGTAATGACGGTAATGTAACCAAATGTATGTAACGCTTGCATAAGATAGCCCCTACCCTACCTACATGCCAAGCGGCGACGCGGAGCCGCGGCATAATCTATTGTTTGGCAATAGTTATGGTTCGTTGTGTAACGGACTAGTTAACGGAGGCGATCGATAAGTAACACGGCATTGCGTTGTACAATGTAGCCAACGCTGCAGGGGAAGGCACCAAGGAGGAAAGCAAATTAAGAAAGCAGCTCGCCGATTCGCTTTTGGCGTCGACATAGTTGGATTGTTTTCGAAGAAGCATTGTTTTCGATCCTTTTCATGAAAAAATGCTTCAAATAAAGCATAATACAGATAATATATATTAAATAATTAAAACCTAATAATAATTATTATTAACTTCTCTAATTTCTCTTAATTTATAAATTTTATTTTTGGCGGAAGCAATACGGAAATATGTATGCGAATTGATTCGAAGAAATGCTAATAAAATTATGAAACTTAATATGGACCCTATACAATGTTTATAATAAAAGATACGTATTAATACGGATTATATATAATATTTACCTTACGTATTACTAATTAATAAAGAGTGATAAAAATTACAATAAAATTTATCTGTTTAAATCTTTAATTTTTAATATACTATTTTCATTTTTAATATAAACTGGTTGTTTGTATTTTATTCAAAGTTTCACATTTTACTACAAATATTTTTCAGTAAAAGTATTATCTGGACGTAGCACATTAAGTCACAAGTTATTCAAGCTTAGAAATATAAGAAAAGGATTGGTCCTCATTGATCATAAATTTAGCATTTGTTAAACGTGAAATTATTTATATTTTAAATGTACTTTTCATCTGCAACTGCCAATATACTCGCATTTACTATCAAAATAACTTTTCTTTTCAGGTACTCAATTTAATATTATATTATTTTGAAAAGGATCAATTTTTTTATAAAATAATTATTAATATATTTTTTTTATAACGAAGTTCTTTTATAACAATTAAGCAAAATAAAAATTAAACTGCAATATTCACTATTAAAAAACAAAGAATTATGACTTATATAATTTCCTTAACTAACTTGACATAAGAACTAACCTCTAGATTTTTACATTTGCATAACTCAACTAAAATTTAAATAATTACGAACATAAGGATTATCTGATCATTTTTAATGTAATATTACGCGCTCATTATTGATGTATAATTTTTCTTTGTTTGTCATTAATTTTCAGCTAAAACACGGAACAATAATTTCGTGAGAGGTAGACTTTAATGAGTCTCAAGGAGAGCCGATCGTTAGAAAATCGTGTCCACAAGTCGTGGCTTTTAGGTCCTTATTTTGCCCCGCGAGATCTACAGTTTGTCACGACGGCAAAAATCAATTTGCGGCCGTATGTAACGAAAATTTAACGAGTTTTTCTTTTGCCTGAATGAGAATCATGTAATGCTCGCGCAATAAGCGTTGCAGGGGCACGATGCGCAACTTTTCATAACCGTTGAAACGGCACACATATCGTGCGACTATTTTGAAATCGTTTGCGAATGAATAGAGATATACATATTTCACACTGATGGTTGCCTTTCACCCTTAAATAGGCGCGCAGGAATATTATGCGGCATTTAAGATTAGATGTAACTATATACGGGAAGAGAAAACAAATTAAAGAAAACTAAACAACATAAGATTAAATCTATAATTGTGAAGAAGAATTATGACGAAAACTATTTATAATGACTATTTTTGTTCATAAATTTATTATTTCACTATGTTATAAAAGTTTGTTTGACAACAAAAGTTACTCTGCATGATAACTTAATTGTTAATAATGATACAGATACGCATACGAGATATTCAATGAAGATTGCGAAATTTGCAGCCAAAGCACCGATTAAAACCACATTCTCTAACTTTTCCATTACTTTCGCTAAAGTTAAAGCGGAACCATTGACAATTGCACCAGCCAGCGAAAACATAAATATTAATTGTATCTTGCATCTTGAATACAAAATTTTGAGACTACAGATTATGTATTAATTAATCTAGCAGATCTCATCTCAGTTAATTCACATAATTGTAACGTAGAGTGGAAGATCAGACGAGAGAATTTACGATCTTTGATTTCGACAATGTCAATTTTTCATATTCATAACATTTATAACCCTCACAACGAATTGTGTTAATACTTAATAGTTAATACATCGTGATTTCGGTAAACCGTAATTTATTTTTTTTCTCTTAAAAATTTTTTTACTGACAAACGCTTTTTTTCAATTATGACTTAAAAGCGGTTGTAAATTGATGGAAGCGTATATCATAAAGCGATATTTGAGAGTAATCTTTCCTCATCTCTCATTAGCGAGAGCATTTATTCAGTTAATAATTAATTAATTAAAAATTAATTTAGCATCGTGAAGTTATTACACTAATTGCTTTAAAGATTATATTGTCAAAGATTAAAGAATTTATCAGGAAAATTACCAAAAGGAGGTTTTTCATACATCTTATATACGTACATCTTATTATCGCGGTTACGCACGTTCAAGCACTCACACGATATGCACGCTCACGCATCACTGGTAGGTACGTGATAAATAACACTACATGCAATTTTCTCTTTTATTTTTTTTGTCGGCTAATCAACGAAAATTGATTAGTGGATCTTGGGTCTTTGCGTCATTTTGCACTTTACATTGGCACTATTTATGTAAACATCGCTAATGGAAACATTCTTTATACAAGATACTTTACCGGAAATTAATTTTGGAATAGATTCTCTAATTGATATAGAATTCTGACTCTGAAGTTATGTATTATAAATCGAGAAATAAATATAATTATAATTAAAAACACAAAATAGAAAATCAAGATTTATTATGCAAAAAAGTATGCATTAATCGTTACACGATACTGCTTACAACTAGAAAATTTTAGCAAAATACAATACGACAATATGTTCTGCTTTTTAAAATTAAGATACATCCCATACAGCATAAATCTTTAAAAAAACGTTCTAAAGAACGTTCCCAGGACACCTAGAACGTCCTTCGTCTAAAGAATGTACCTCGGATAAAGTGTGCTGTGTGGATTGATTTAGCTGCCAAGTGAAATTAAGAGTACTTTCAAAAGTGTAAATTTCCACTTAGTAGTCAAGAAAAACCGTATCACGCCACTAGTTACGCCCGGTTACTAAATCTATGCTGCACAGATGCATATGTGTGCACTACGCTATTGGTACACGAAGCAATGTCTTAAGCCAATCCAAATCAAACAAGCAGGCGCGCGAACAAGCAAATACGAGTGAGCAACTTGCTTCAATGAGTGCGTATGTACATCGCCAGTACGGCGGCACGAAGAAATGCATTCAAAATCTTCTATTTAAACTGGAATTCATTTAATCGTCGGCCTGTTTAATCGTATATCTGTTCAAGAGACTTGATTAATTGGTCAAGTAAACACTCTCTAATTAATATGTGGTTAGTATTTATCTTAAGTAAAGCAAAATCATTTAAAAAAATGTATTTCATTTGTATTTTAATACAGAAAGAACGATTTTGCAGGAGGGTCTAAATATTTAGCTAAATACAGATACAGGAAATTAAAAAAAGGTGAGTATTGCTATGAAACGTTTTAATATTCTTATAAGCAGTTTGAATTTCTAACAAAATTGTTTTCAGATCTGTATCAGTAAAATTTTTTTTCCGTGTATTTACATATTTAATACGTATTTATACAAATTAATATTTTATTCAATATTTAGACTGTTTGTTTTTATATAATGGGATATTTTTCAGATTAAATTTATTCTAATACGGGATACAGTTCTAGATTTTAAATGTGCATTTGTATTTTTATGTATCACATTTAAACTCGATTCTTACTGCGAAAGAATCATTTATTATATAATCCTATGCCAAATTTCCTTTACGCTATATTATTAATTTGATGCAGTATTATGTCATTCAATATAATTTTCCGATTTTTTTAAAAGCTGCGTCATAAATACAATTTTTAAATAATATACCTATACAATACAATGATACAAGTATAAATGAAATAATTTTGCAATAAATTGAAAATAAACGGCTACGACTCAGCGTATAAAAGAGATTTAGTATCCTAATCGACGCATGCAATATCACTGATGTATTATTGTCAGAGCGATTTAAAGTCTATCATCCTTTGTGTGAATAGAGTCAAATTATATAACAGACACTAAATATTTACAGGTGCCAAAAATGAGAAATAAATGACCTATAAAACAGAAAATAGATTAAAGAATTTAATATTTTTTATTATGTAATATTACATATTTGATAATAAAATTATATATATATATACACATACATATATATAATATTATTAATATATCACGTCTCATTAATATAATATTTTCAATTTTCTTATTTATGTATCGCTATCCCTGTGTATCGCTTGATAAAAGTCTGAAGGATAATAATATCTATCGGATTTGGAGAAAATTATAATTGTCTTGTTTCATCACACTTACGTATTTGTAAGATATTTTGTTTGTGTTTACAAATTTATCTTATAAACAGGCGATTAACATTTCTTGTAATTAATATTCCACCGTATAATGTGTTTAAAAGAAGATGTTAAGTTTTGATTGTTTTTTAGCTAATATAAAGTTTTGACATGTACAAATTAAGTATCGTACTAAACAGCTACTTAAATGGAATCGAGTAATGTATCACTTATTTTGAAGAAACATTAGGAAGTAATCATTAGAAAGTAAAAGGAATTTTTTATTATATACATTAGGAAGAAACATTGGTAAGTAAATAAAGACAGTATCGGATATACAATAATTTCTACAAGAATGTCGAATTTCTTGTAGAAATTATATCCGACACTATAATAGATATTAACGAAATAAATTTTTTATAAAAGGACTAACGGATGGTTGAGCCATACGGTAAGAAAATTTTAAACATAACGAATAAGGAAGACCAATGCACGGTCAGAGCAGGATTTTGGTGCTTCTATTATTTTTTTGTGTGATTTTACATACGTATCCTAGCTTCGAAACGAAATTGCGTGTCGTTACTTCCAGATTTAACACAATCCTTGATTGAAACAGGACCATATTATCACATATTAAATTGCTAATCAATTTAATAAGTAATTGATGCTCACTTGCATCTAATAAATCACCCCTCTCCCGCGACGTCAAATAAATGCTAGCCTGCATCTATACGAACCATTTTCAACGAATTTGTAAAGAAATTTATTGCGAAAAAATATCACCTCAGCCAGGAATCAAACCGGGATCTCCACGTTTGCCGGACGGGTGTCCTGCGTCTAGATCACCGGTATGTGATAACATTCATCGCAATAAACAATCTAGCATGTTTTCAGGCCGCGTAAATTCAATAATTATTTAAAGTACAGTCGATAACTTGAATCTCAAGAGACCAGAAAAACTGTTCAAGTTATAGAGTTTTCGACTTATCGAAATTCGAGTAAAAGAGGGTTAACATATGAAAATTCGATTTACGAAGGCTTTATACAAGAGTTTATAATTTTCCGATTATAATGACTTTTAGAGGAAAAAAATCAATATTTAACAGTGAATTATTTATTGCATACATTTGATAAATGTAACCACAAAACAAAATATCAACAATACAACTTCGAATTATAGAGATAGCGACAATGGAAGTTCGACTTATAGAGGTAAACTTCGACTTGGAGAGGTCTGGTCACTCTAAATTGGAGTTACAGAGGTAAAATAAATATCTAAATGCCTGACAAATAATTCGAGTTAAGGTAGGTTTTATTTCGATTTATAGAGGTTTTCCGCAGCGAAGCGGAAGGGGATGAACAAAATTTTCGTCTTAGAGAGGTTTTCGAGTTGTAGAGGTTTGACTTAATTGAGATTTGACTTATTGAGGTGCGACTGTATAACGTATTGAGGCCAACGTGTATAACATCTATATATCTCTGTTACGACCGTATAAGTGTTTCACACATAACGAATAAGGAAGGCTAATGCACGTCATTGCAGGATCTTGGTGCTTCTATTGTTTTCTTATGTGATTTTACATAGGTACGTATCCTAGTTTCGACGAAAACTGCGTGCCGTTACTTCCGGATTCAGCGCAACCCCTGTATGTAAAATGATTGTATGTAAAATCACATATAAGAAAATAATAGAAGCACTAAGATCCTGCTATGACCGTGCATTGGCCTTCCTTATTCGTTATGTATGAAACACTTATACAGTCTTAATAGATATAGTATATTTATCTGTATTGTTTTTATGCTACTAATTTGACGTATGCATATATTTGCATTTACGGACGTTTAATAAAAATTTACAAATCTGTCAGCTAAAATATATTATAAATTGCCATTCGTCGGATGTGCAATAGCGAAGTTAGTACAAATTGCGTTATAAAATATAAATGTATATAGATTATTCTATGTCAATTTGCATTCACTTCTCTGTGTAAAATTATATTTATTTAATAAAAAAAACGAAATTGGAAGTGTTGCTCTTTAATTTTATTGTTGTACAAAATTTTATATTAAAATAGAATAAAATTTTTCCATTAATTAGCTCTATTAATGCTTTATAATTTTAAAAGTTAAGTAATATTTAATATACGTACAATACTTTAAAGTTTAAGATCATCTTTGACATATAATATTTTTTAAAATTTGCAATTAACTTCACAAAATTTTTGTTTAAACTCTTTTAAATGCTTTCTTGGTATTTTCAACATCAGGTGAAAACATTTAAAATTACTAAAAAACAAAGTAAAATCATGGTCCTGCAAAAATTCTCAGATTGTAATGAAATAGTTTGGTAATGTTTATGCACTTTACATGTTTACGCGAACATAGACACGCTTCTTCATTAAGCGGTTAAAAATATTTCGCACGACATAAAGATGTCGAGCTCAAACTGAACGGTCATTGTGATATTTTATTGACGGCTAGTCGCCAACAACTACACATCGCTTACATGTGAATTTCAAAGTAGTGACGGAAAGTTACGATGTGCGTAATGCGACGATGATTATACAAGTTATTCACTCCCAATAAGTGTTATAAAATCATAAAAAGGTAACGATCAAGGAACAAACTGTTCCTTTTTAATTCCAATTAATTTTTGAAAAAATATGTATATACGTATAAGTACGTTCAGCTGTTCTAGAAAGATAAGAAATTACAAGTGTTATATAAATATTTCGTTTTTTAATCTGTAAAATTATATATGCCCATTTTCTTACCTCAAAAAATAAAATTTATTTCAAGTTATTACCGTTCTTATGAGGCAGAAGCTTATGTTATCTTATTAAAAAAATATTTTACATGTTAAATTAAACCAATTTTTAATTTATAAATGTGAACGTTAATATTAAATACATAACTTTATTTATTTTTAACCTAAAGAAATTTTTATTTTAAGAGAAAGAAGGAAAAACTAAAAAGCAGCTTTAATTCAAAGAAAATATACGCTATTACGAAATCAGATCAACACTTGGACCGAAAGATACATTAACACTAAGGAGTTTTAAAAATATCTGGAATATTGGTTTAACCTGTGAATATTTTTAGACGGTTTAATGAAAGGCTAAACTAACCCAGTTTATGGTAGTGGAGATCTCTCCTTGTATATATGTAAACTACATATGTTCGTTTTATCGCTGTTCCAAGTAAGCATTTCAGAGCATCACAACGTTCGCACGTGTCGACTTCCGTTAGTCTTTAACGATCACCATTTCCGGTCGCGGTACTCTTAATATCGCATCGCATAATGCATTATTTAGGTGATATATTTTTTTTCATGCAAACGCGGACGTTTTTGGAGTCATCCGCCATAAAAGCGACTAAATTGACCGTTGCTTTGTTCGACTTCCACTATGTTTCTACGTTTTGTTATTGTTCGAAGTATTACGTCTTCTCGTTAATATAAGCGCCTATTTTCGCGCACTTATGCAACGATCATAGGGCCTCCGGACCGCGGTTTATTACACGGTATTGTGCAACTATTAACTGGAATATACCGCTCGTGTATCACTCGTTTCTGACACGTGACATAGCTTGTGCCAAATAAATTTATCTATACTTTATCTTCCACTCAAGTATAATGTATAAAGTGCTATTGTATTATAAACAATGTGAAGATAAAAATAGTTTTTATCTTTTAAGAAAAAGTAAAAATAGGATTTTAATAATTTTGTAATTAAATAAAATTATTTTCACTGAAAAGTGTAATAATACATGTTAATTATTATTCTGTCTTATTCGCGCGGTTATCTAAAATAAAAACAAAATACACATTTTAAAAAAATGTTGTTAATTAAGTTTTATATAGCTTAACTAGCGATATTAAAACAAAATTTTAAAACTATTTATACAACGGCTGGTCTATATAAATGCAATTTTTGTAAAACTTTTTTAAAAAAATCTAAAACAATTGGTTTTTTCAAAACTTTAGTAATAAAAGAAACTTAAAATAAATTATACGTATATATAATTTTATTATTTTATTATTATTATATTTATCTTGTCATATTATTTTATTATTTTATATATTATTATTGTCTTTACAACAGATACAATTACATCGATTAAAATGACACTAGAAATGACTATAAGCAATCATTAAATTTTCCCCGTCATTATGTCGCAATCGTAATAATTAGTAAATTATTTGTCAATAATATTTCTATATATGAGTTATCGATAATTATGTAGCTAGAAAAAAAAGGGAGAACAAAATATTATCGAGCTTTGCATAGAATCTCGATGACAATGGTGAAGTTCTCATTAACGAGACTCTCATTAATGAGCGTAACGAACGGTGTTCACTCGATTTCGACACCACCGCAACCGGATGCGCTATTATGACGTAGAATAGGCAGCGATTTCCACACATCCGACAAATCGACAACCGATCGTATCGCGCTTGAGCACGCGAGTCGCGTGCGGTTAAATCATAGTGTCTCCCAATCATTGCACATAGAATTAGAATTACTACAAAAAATATAAATTGAAACAAAAAATAAATAACAACGTCTAAATACCGCACAAGGATTAGAAATTTCCATATCTAAATATTAATTAATTCTATAGCTAAATATTTATAAAAAATATAACAATTTAAATGTTTTATTATTAAAAAAAATAAACATTGCACATTTTATGTTTAATTGAAATAGTATTTAATATTTAATGTTTAAATAGAATTTATTTTAATAGTAGTTTAAACAAATTATAATAATGTTTGAAAAATAAGAAAAAACATGAAATAATGCAAAATAATGTTTCATTTTATTTTTAAACAGTATAAATTGATTTCACATTAGTATCTTCCATACTCGCGTTACTTTGCAAATTAATCTTTTTTTACAATTTGTAAATTTTGTTAATTTTTCTTTAATTTTCGTAAATAACATAAATTTTAAAACAATTATGGTATAAATAATTCCAAAATTTTCTAGAAAAAAAGAGCACTGAATTAGCCGATGCAGCAATGCAGTTGCAATACGGCCACGTGCAGCAACGGAAACGTGGCATGTCGTAAGAGATTACTGAAAAACGAGCAGTTTCAAGATATTATTTCGCCAATTCACGATTTTATTTTTCATATATCGCTCTAATGTAAGGTCAATATTTATGTAATTTTATTTATTATTCGTCATTGAGAGTTTTTAATAAAAATTTTTATATTAAAATTTCAAGTTACATATACAAGTAAAAATTATGTAAAACTAATAAATAACTGCTTGGATTAGTAATATCCAATACAAGCAATACTATACGTCTACTTTTCAGTATAATAAAATATAGGCTAAAATAAATTACATTAATTAATGGAAAATGTAATTGATGTTACAAAATTAGTAGATCTCCTCATAATTTACTTTGATAAAAAATCCAATCCGCTTGTTAGCTATACGAGACACAGTTTGATAATTTCTCATAAGTCTCGCAGACTAATAAAACTATTCGGCCATGTAACGCCGATTTTCCAGGCGAGAAAATAACGCTATTATTCCGCATCATGATAGTCAGATCGGCGGAATGTAAAAAGATCGCTACGCGAATCGCGGCGATTTACGACGAAATCCGACGTCGTGCTCGATGGCTCTCATTATGACGCTAAAACTCAAAACCGCGCAATATACGACAACGTAAGAGTCGTTAAACGCATTAATGGCCATTGCATAACGATCTCACAATCTTACGATCTGTATATAATCTTACATAATGCCGTACCCGGTTCTATCGTCACGATGTCATGAAGTAGACAGATTTTATGTATAAAAGAAGTCAAGCGCGCCTCTACATATTAAATATGAGAATTACATCTATTTGATATTTTTTTGTAAAAAGAAAGAAATTAGCGATTTATATTGCTTGAATATTTATAAAATAGTGATGTAAATCTTAACATATTTAACAAGCAGAGACAAAATCCGCGGAAATAAAAATCTAATTATTAATAGGTCATAATCTTGTGTTATTAATAATATTTATATTTATAAATTTAATAATAAATTATATTCAAAAAATAAACAATATCGACTATCTGTATTGTTAATTGTTTTTAAAATTATTATAAATTGTAAAGTAAATAATACCTGTTAAAGTTATTATCTACATATTTTACATATATATTTTAATTCTCAAAGTTAATCAAAGATGTCAGATTAAAGAGAAACTTTTTGGTATACCAAATTTCTTGATTTTATTCAATCACTTTCAGAAAATATAAAGATGACTGAAGTAAAATTAATCGCTTTATGACCATAAAGTTACTTTATATACATTTATACATATACAAAATTACAAAATTTTCTTTTCATTTCTTTAAAAAATTTTCCATTAAGTAGTTTAATTAATTAATTAATCTAAAAAGCATTTTATACATGTGATATCACGGTCTTGTATAGTTGCACGTAAAGCTTGCAAAATTAATCGCATAAATTTGGAATTTCCTGTATTGAAATGTCGCCTGAGCATATTACAGAATATTGTTTCCGTGAACCGTTGTATTACGCGTAACTAAGAGAGCCGCCAGGTGTGACTGACGGATAACTACACCATTTCCGGCGTAGCACCATCAAATCTTTCTCCTTTTCCTCTCTCTTCTCTTTTCGACGGCATTCTGGTTGTGTCGTTCTCACTTCCCGTGGGCACTAAGGTAAAGCTCACCTCTTGTAACATCTAATTCGAGGTATTACTCAACGCGCCAAAGTTACGTGACCGGTCGTTCTGTAACAAGGCGTTACAGCGTCCCTCATTACAAATTCGTCGGATCAAGCGTGAAACGCAACGACGTGCCGCGAATATCTGCGAATCCTCGTGTGCATCCTCGTGTTTTCTCCACGATCGCGCGAGACATTATTATATAATATATAATGTATATGAACTTCCCGTATCCGTTTCTAGAAATCGGTCGAATGAATCATTCAAGCTTCCCTCGAGCAGATACGGTCGCGTGCGTGATCGAAATGACCTGAATTGCTCTCTAAGTTGCAAACATTTTTTGTTTGACGTATGTATGTATGCATGAGCTACTGATAATATCAAGTTTGTAATTAAATAATAAGAAATATACATAGAAATTAAGATAAAGCAAATTTAAATATTGAATAAAAATAATAGTATCAGAAAATAAATGTGATAAGATACTTTTAATAAATTTAAATTTAATTATTAAATAAATTGATTTAATAAATAATTTTTTTTTTTAAATAAAAAAAAATTTTTCATCCATTAAATAAAGTATAATAATTCTTTTTAAATGCCGAAATTAATACTCGAATTGTTACTAAAAAAAAAGTAATGCTTATGTTAAAATTTGCTATTAATATGTAGATCTCTATATATCATAGATTGAAACAAATTCTCTTATTAATTAGGATTAAATAATAATGTTTAATTCCATTTAAAAATGTCCATTTATCGAATAAAATTAATCGTCATTTCGAACGATGTCAAGCCCGCAAAATACACAGTAAATAACTTCCTTATTGAAATTGGTTTAAAATACAAAGAACGGAATATTCATATATACAGTTAGATTATTTCATAGAAATAAACGTTAAATATTTTGAGATAATAGAAAAGTCTGGTGTACGACCTGGATGTTGTTATGGTAGCGCGCGACCTCGTACGCAAGACTGCACGTATGCCGTGTTATCAATCACACGGCGAGATTTGAATCGGTAGGTAACCGCACGTGCCACTCTGCGTATTGCTGCATTACCCATCGAAATATTTTCTACGAATAATTTAGCTCACCTATCAATCCGTATAATTAATCAACTTCTATAAATTAATAAATTTTCGATCAGATTCATTACGATATACTAATGTGTATTTTGTGCGATTATTTACTTAAAAATTTGAACAAGAGAATAAGAATTATAAAGTATTATTTTATTATAGTGTTTATACACATATATGTATGTATGCAAGCAATAATGATTTTTTTTATCGAGACTTAAATTTGAATGTATCTTGCAGCAAGCTTTAAATTTTTCATTAATTTATAATTTATTCATTTCTATTCTCATTTTCGGATTAAAATCATGGAATAATACACGACTATCCGAGCATATTAAAAATTGAAATACAGATTTTATTTGCTAATTTACAAGCAAGTGTCGAATCATAGAGCTTTATATTTTTTTTTGCAATCGCATTTCAACGAAATTCCGTCGCAATATAAAATAATAAAAGTAGTACGCGTTGCGTGCGATTAATATTACGAATGCTCTGCAAAATGCGGACGATTATTCTATTGTGATAATTAATACAGGCAATTATCTATGTATAATTAAAGTTCTCGCAAGTGTTGTATTATATGAGTACGACAAATAAATTTGAAAGAAGGAAAAGATTTGAAAGAGTTGAAAGGCATTCGTCAACGGCGAGGCAACTATGAAATGAGTGAATATTATTTTACATTTTACACAAATTAACTGTGTCTCGAAAAAGCTTACAAGAAACTGATGGATTATTATGTAACGGTTATAGATAACATTATTATCGTGTTACATCGTGTGCTCTGAGCGTTCACCGATAACTGGTTTTTCCAGACACACTCATTAATTCCGGTCATCGCATAAAAATCTCTTCTGAGAATTCAGTTCGATTCAACGCAACTGTCACTTTTCGAAAATTTCGCAAAATTCTCATTGCTTTAACAAATTTTATTCAATCTTTACACAGATGCAAATTTAGAGAAGATTATTATTTATAATTATATATTGCAACAGTTTTTATTTATATTTTTTGAAAAATTTACATATTTGGCATCAATATAACAAACTTTTTTTTAAATCTAAAAATTTATTGTTGCCATTATCAAATTAAGGAGGAGGATACTTTGACCAGCCTGAAAAATAAAAATTTTTTAAGCTTGAATTGCCGGAAAAGTATGAATACGATCGATTTGTAATTTGGCACTTTATTAAACTTCTTTCAAATTTTATTGAAAAATATTAATTAAAATGTACTTCCTATTGCGTGACCGACGATTTTGTTGTGATAATATAATTTTCAATTTCCAAAACACAATAACATTTATAATGTCAAAAAATGTGTCAAAAATTTAAACATGTTTATTTCCGACAATTTAAAAAAAATTGAAATAAAACTCGGTCACGCAATAGGGAGTTATACATTTTAATTTATGAAATTATTTTGATTTTTTGTTTCAGAATAATCAAAATGGCGGAATCATATACATCGTTTTTTGTGCACGTTTTACGCGGATTGCTGTATTTCCTGGAGAGATTTTATTTTTCAATAAAATTTGAAACATAACAAGTTTAATATATGTATTAAAGTGCCAAATTACAAGTGGATAGTATTTACACATTTTTCTCACAATCCAAGCTAAAAAAATCTTTATTTCAAAATATCCTGCCCGTTTAATATAAGAGATACGAGAGATATTAATATAAAAAAGTCAATGTTTTAAAATTTCTTAAAAATTTATACTATTTTCATCCCTTTATACATTCTTCTTACGTGGCACATCTGGCATTTTATGTATCATGCGTGATTCATTATCAAACGCATAACGCCCTTTCAAGTCCCAAAGGTACCGTTGTAGACGCGCCGAGCGCTGCAAATTGCAATGACGGGATGTTGCCCGTGATATGTATACCTACGTCGTCGTACGCTCGATGGCGGTGACAAAGAGCAGGCATTTTTTTCTCGGCAGGAGAGTTAGCCAAAAGATATATTTGGGATTTCGACGAATCTGGTGGGTGAAGAAAAAAACATATCTAAGCGGCGTTATGCATTATGTAAGGAAAAGGAGGGGGAGCAAATAGTGACGGATTTTTTCTTCTCTCCCCAATAAGCTAATTTCAACTTTACAAAATATGATTTTTTACTAAAAAAGTACTTTCCACTTTAAATATGCAAAAAACTTAATTAGAGTTTCCGTAAGTTATGTATACGGGCTAGATTTTCATAAAAACTGAAATCTACATTTGTCACTATTTGTCTCACCCTATAGGTAAATAGTGACACCCTATGGGTTACAAAATACATCATTCTTAATTCTTAATTGATCTTTCTTTTGACGTTTTGATTAAAGGTAATTTATATTAATTTCTATACTCTGTCATATGTAAATTTTTATTTATTGATAAATAATAGTATAGTAACATTATTTGCTAGTATTTCTTATTGAAAATCACATTTATTCTGAATCTTTTCTTGTAACTAATCTCACATTATCCCAAATAAATTAGAAAAATCATATTCAAATATTAAAAAAGCTTTTTGACTTGTCATTATTTACCCAACTAAAAATTGTCATTATTTGCCCCAGGAGCTACTTTTTTCCTTTAAAACTTTACTGAGAGAAATAAAATTAATATACAAGCACAGAAATTATATCAAAATAGAGGAAAAAGGTATCGTATGACACAGAATAGGTTAAATCTCATTCAACGATTCAGCAATTAAAAAAATATGACTTCAAATATAAAAAAAGAATCCAGGTTTTACCTTATTTCACGAGTGCAAAATTTTTAAATTTTTCCGCTAGCTTTGGTTTTTGATTTTTACAGCTTTTTCAGAAGATGATTAGATGCTTGAGAATTGTTTTTCTATTAACGAGTAGTGATAAAATAGACAGGGAATGGAAAGTTACTTTTTTAAAAGTAACTAAATATCGTTACTCGTTACTGAGTTAAGAAAATAACTATCGTTACTAGTTACTGATTTTTAAAATAACTCGTTTTCGTTATTACCGTTACTTAAGAAGTAACGATTTGTTACTATTCCGTTACTTTTTTAATGCTGAAACAAGATTAATCTAAATAATTTAAGATGCAATTTTTTGTTTTAATATTAATAAAAATAATACAACAATGACACTAGACCGATATATAAAAATACAACTAGGAAAATGAAAGCTTTTTTGAGCTAGAGCTTCCAGCTTCGTGCTTAATATTTCGAAATAAATTTATATATACATATCCAATTTTATAAACTACGCGCCAATTAAATTTTTAATCTTGAAACGCAATTCAGCTATTTTTTACAATAAATTTTTTAAAGTATTTTAAGATGCATATATAACGTAAAAATATCTTATTAAAGTATTTGTCAATTTAATTTGTGATATTAATTGACTTATGGCATTCTTAAGATGTCATAAACCAATCACAGAGTCATATTAATATTTTAAAACAGTCTTAAAATAAGAGTAAACTATGTGAATAATAGCTTAAAACTGAAGATTGAATATACATACGAAAATTTTGTCATAAATATTGTACAAAGAATTCAAAATACAAAAAGTAACAATAAAAGTAACTGTATTCGTTACCGTTACCGAAAAAATGTAACTACGTTACCATTACAATTACAAAAAAATAACGTCGTTATCAATCCGTTACCAAAAAAAAGTAACGATAACGGCGTTACAAGTAATGAGTTACTTCCAATCCCTGAAAATAGACGCGGGAAAGAGGAGAAATTTAAAGTGACACTATTTGCCCCTCCCCCCTCTTCCCTTACACAACCGGATATTGCTTGCATTCACAAAGAAACTTTACAACATGCGATCTACTGATTCTACATATTTTAAGATAAATAATGAATGAATACTAAAGGTAGATAACGAATAAAAATCTAAAGAATTACATTGAATTAATTGGTTGTAACAAGATAGTAACGAAAGTTCGTATTGTATAGTAACAGAAGTTATGAGAATTGAAGTGTATCAGGTGCCAGTGTAGGTGGCTTCGCAATTAATTACTCTCGATAGGAGTACCGCAAAAGCACGCGAAGAAGCGCGCAGATATTAATCGCGCGCGGGTCGCGTATAAATGCACAAGTATAAATCACCCCGTAACTGTAAATGCGTTATGTTACGTGGGAAAAGCGTGTAATGCGAAGCTTCGGAGATGTGATAAAGGTCGCAACGAGCGGGACGGTGAGGCGGGAGGAAGGGGAGGACCAAACGGCCGATAGATCACTTGTAACTAATTAAATCCTTTCGCCGTTCGACGTAGTCATCAAGGATAAAGTAGCCGGGGCAATGTCCTGCGGGAGATTTGTTTGCGTAACAAATGGCGATGTAACCTTTCCATTGTACCATTTGAGGCCAACAACTGAAAAAATCGATTTCTAACAACTTGAAGAAAAAAATATATAACGAAAAAAAGCGCAGGATTCTATTGAGTCGCTTAGACAATAGCGAAAAAGTGGAAAGACGTAATGTGCAAAGATTTCAGCACGGAATTACAGGAATTAGAGAACATTAGAGTTCTTACATACTTTAATCCTCGTTTAATCCTTTAATCTCCCTTATGTTAATGATGATATAAAATACTGCGAAAATAGTTCCAGCTGATTTTACTAGCATAAATGCATTTATATTCTTACCAATAAGAATAAGATAAAATGCATTTATATTTTTATTAATAAAAAGATAAAATATTTGACATTAATATGCATGAGAATATAACGTTCTTTCATCTATTCTGGTAATGCCACAATCAGGAAAAGTGACTGAACAAAAAGGTAAAATGTCTATTTAATGCTGTTTTCAATCAATGTTTTTAATATGTTACAAATCTATTTTCTAAATAATTACAAATCTTACAATTAGTTAAGTTTTCCGTTTTCAATATTTGCCATTTTGCGAAGATACGCAATTTTTTAAGACACTTTTGTAACAGAACTTTTATTTATATAATATGGGAGGGGGAATAGTCACATTCTACTTTAGACATCAAGACATTAAGGATCGCTCAAGGCAATGTCCTGTTATGTACCAGTTATGTAAGGCACCAGCAGCAATGCGACCATGAATTTATCGATTCTCCGCGCGCTTATCGTCGGATGACTACTTTGATATCTCGTTTACCAATTCATCTCTCGCACGCAGGTTATAAAAATATTTCGATGACAAAAAATATTTTATCTTTTCATGGAAATAGTGTTATATGACATTCTTGAACAATTAAGCCACACAAAGAGTCTTTACAACACACGATCTTTTGATTCTACTTCAAAATAAAATAATGACTAATAAAAATTAAATGATAAATAATAAATAAAGAGCTAAAGAATTGATTGATCAGTCTTCAAATATTAAAATTATAATATTCGAAGCATCGTATAACTTTTAAAACACATAAATCCTTAATTTCTAATATGCTTTTTACCGCCATTCAACTGTGTATTTTTTTAGAGATATATTTTACAAATAATACTAATTTTTGTATTTTTATGGTTTTTAACACATTACAGATAATATTATTTTTATATAGAATAAAAAATATTCAACAGAAAATTAATTTCAGATATTTATAATATTCAAATAATTAATTAATTGGAAATAATAAAGAGATATTTTCTTCATACATTTAGATTAGAAAATAGAGACATATACATGTATACAAATTATAATTTATTAATCCTGGCTAAAATGTGTTTTTAACTTTAAAAATAATCGTTGAATTAAAAATTAAAAAAATAAAAATTTTTTACAAACGTAAAAATATTTTTATTAAAAATGAAGAAATATAATGTGCGCAGAAGATATGTTTGTCGCGATTAAGTGTCACTAAATATAGAGCATGTAATAATAATATGCGCGTTGTCGGTTTGTCGATACGTTAATGATACACGCCACGCATTGCTGGAAATACCAAGAAAAAAAGCAGAAAAAGAGTTATAATAGAAGAGAGATATAATATAAAGAAGGTAAAAAGTGCAATTAAACTTAAATTGAATATTGAAGTTCTGTTAGCACGATGATTTGGATTGAACAATTGCAGTGGAAAAAACTAATAAGAAATATTTAATAAGAACTAATAAGAAATATGCAATTTGTCAATTTAATTATGAATAACGAAACCGTGAAAAATGATAATAAATAAACTCACTTTTATTTAGTTTATTTCAATAATATTTGCGATTTTATTAAGAAATTTTATTTCTTTGTATCATCAACTATGAAACAATTTTATACAGTATGAACTACATAAAAATAATTTTGATTTGCATTAATATGTTTTCGTTATACTTGTCCGTTAAATAATTCTCAACAAACTGTTGAGTAAATGCAAATCCGTTACATTTATGTCCTGAATCTTAAAAACTTTGTGTAATAATCTCAATATTTGACTAAAAAATAAATTTGATAAAAAAAACGACAATTAAATGTATTATGTTGTCCTACAAAAACTAAAGAAATTTATTAGAGTATTTTAGCGAGATATTCCTGTTGCCTCTTGATTTTTATTTCGTGCTTGATCACAATTATCGAAGTCGATGTACGTCTCCATTGTATCGCGGATTAGGCAATCATCCGACATTCTCAACGAGGCGTTATAAAACACACCTTAAAAACGACATGAAATAGGAGGGCAGAGCGAGCACGGCGAGTAACTGAGAGGTGGAGGAATCTCGTAATATGGTAATACCACACGCGTTCGGTGGGGCATTGACGTTACATAATGGTACACGAGAGCACAAGAGACATCGCGCGATACACAAACTGGCTGGCTATCAGAAACCTCGGGAGCCATTATGCAACGGAGACGCGCGGGTAACAAAGTTAACCACCATCCCGCTCTATGCAGCAGCCTAATTTGAATTTTACTTTACAATTGTGGAGGAGATTTATGAAGAGGTTTGCACTGGCGATTGACGATTCTAATCGAAAAATCGACGACTCTAATCGACAATTCTCCGGAACGGAACGGACGGGCTGCTCGCGAATAAGAAATTGCCTTTGACTCATAAACTTGTTAGTCAAATGAGGTCATCCGTTGATCGGGGGAGGAAGGGAGAGGGGAGGGAGAAGGGGCGGAAAGTGATTCACTGATATTTAACGTCGACCGTGATGTAACTTGAGACGGCAACCGGCGACAATTTTACTCAATTTCACTCACGTTTAAGTTTGAACTGAAGTTTGTTTGATAACATTTTATAACAATTGTTCAGCAGTTATAGGGAATGTGCGAAAACGAGAAATACAACTGTGTCACAACAATTAAATTAAATTTGCGCAGCGGGCAAATTACGGATTCGATGCGTGTTAATTACTGCACAAGCGCTTGATTTAATTCTCTCGCGGTTATATGAGAATCTCTTTAATGAGAGTTTCGTATGAGAACTCAGCATAACACGAGAATGTTTACGCAACGCTCTTATCTCGTCTATAACAAATTAGAACAATTTATACAAATGTTCTTCTTATATCAAAATCGTCCAGTTAATAGTGTTAATATTCTGTATATTATATTCAGATAAAGTTTAAGCGACATCTCTCTTTGGCCTCAATATTTTGAAACATTTAAAAGATTCTAGCGTTTGTTAGGTGCACTTTCGGCAGGCAAGCGGCGAAGACACCGAGACAAATAAGTGTCCCGCACGTTCTCACGGGGAGCGCATCCCGGCGCGGGTATTTCGTAATACCGATCGCGAGATGCTTCGGCCTGAGGTCGAGTCAATTCGCGCACTGAACTCCGCACGGCTAACCATTATATGTAAGCAGATGTAATGTACGGCGCGCGGGGCCGATTTCGTCATTTCGGTGTCGAGCGTCGACGCTCTACAATAGGAGCGCGCGCATGAAAGGTTACGTACCTTCGGCACCGCGGCCGTGCTGGAAACAGTTATGAAATACGGGGTAACTGCGCCCGTCGATTCCTCGCCTCTGCACGAAGGTACAATCATTTCACTCGCGGTAGTTTCCCTGAAAGAACACGAAGTCAGATTGGAAGGCCATAGTTCGCAAGCGATAGATTCAATCCACCGTTTAGATACATTTGCGATCGTTATAATTATCTCTAAATTTTTTGGAGTTTCTAAATTTTATTTTAAAGGAATGAAAATATGGCCATTCAACCACAAGTGGCAGTATTTTCACTCCTTGGAGTGAGATTTTACTTTAAAAGATTTAGGAAGTAGCAACGATTACGTATAGTATTTCGCGAATTCGAAATGGTAGCCGATTCCAGCAAACACAGATTATAATTGCAATGTTGCAGCAACATTGTAATAGTCCAGCTATATTGCAGAAATATTACAATGTTGCTGAAATATTACAATATTGTAGTTATAATCTGTATTTGCTGAGTAACAGTACCTCATGATTTTTAGTTTTAATTGCTGAGTGCAAGAAATACTTGCCTCAATATAAATTCAATCAAATCAGAACTATCATCATTTAAGAAGTTTATAATAGTCTTGTTTATACATGAAAATATCTGTCTTTATTTAAGACTAATTTTTTTTCTTGTGCTGTTCCCATCCTATACATTTGTTCACATAAAGGATATTTTCATAGAATGCGTACAGTGTACAATCTTCCTTTTCAAGTGCCGTGTCCTTAAAAACGTTGATCAGTAGGATAACTTGAACTTTATCTACTGCCCTCCTTTTTAAAGAATATTCTTATATTCAACTCATATCACCCATTGTCGTAAATTCCAGAACCAAGATGTTCTGAATTTTTCTTCAATTTTGCTTCAATTATTAAATGTAATAGCTGGCTACTTAATTATTATTCAACATTACAACATTAGGTATCCAAAATACTAATTCTTTTTTTCTTAATGATATATACAATGCGTAAAAGTATACCTATATGCGATATGTTAAGCAACAAAACACGTATTTTATTTTAAAAAATTTCTTCGAATTATTACAAAGTATCATAAAATTAAGATCACTGTTATAATTTCAATAAAAATAATAAATTTACGCACAAGCAATTAATATTAAGAAATATGCAAATATTTTGTTTCCACAATTAATATAAATTATACTCTGCGAGAATGTTACGTAACTTATTGGTCGTAGCAAAGTAATTTATTAAACCTATTATAAAGAGGAAACTATGAAGATTACAAAATTTAGCTTAAGATTCATGCTACTGATATAATATACGGTACAAGGCAGCGTTACCTTGAGAACCTTCTGGAATAGACGCCGAATTAATTTAATGTGGCTTTGGGAAACACGCTGCGTCCCATGATCTTCTTCGTTATTTCGAAGCGAAGAAAATTACGAGACGCCGAGTTCCCCAAAGAGTTGCATTACGATGTTTCTTTTATTCAAGCGAGACAACGATACGCATGTTGGAGCACAAAATTTCGTCGAGGACCGATGTGCTTCCAGACCGTCTCTAATTTTACCATCACGGCCAGGCCGGGCGAATTACATAAATTATATGCTCTCATAAATTTCGCGTTTTATGACTGGTCAACCTTCTTGGAAAAAGGAGGAAGAAATGAATTTTATACATGCTAAATCCGACATGTTCCACCCTGCGCGCACTTTTATATCTGCGTCACGTTTGTTTGCTTGCGCAAAGCTCGTGTATCTAAGAAAACCGATTTCTGCGTGCGTAAACCAGAAACATAATATTGATGTCGTTTGTATATATAATTTCTGTTATTTTGCGATGTCAGCATGTGCGATTCTTTTCTCTAATCGTCACCGGAAATGCAACTGCCAACAAGGGGTATATAGACTATCAGCGCGCGAGAAAAATCTAGCTGTTTCCGCGAGATACTCTTCAATTCGCGGAAAAAACAGGGACGGAGATAAGAAACATCGCGGTTTCGTTCCAAGACGAATAGAACGTTTTACCGATAAGCTTAAGCTATCTTTATTTATCGATGGCTGCGTTCGCGACGATATCGTTGATTACTCAAACGCGAATGATTCTTATATAATCTGCACGTGGCAGCGTAAATTCAATGCAGTTCGAAGTGCATGTACCCCGCAGGGTCGGCTGATCAGCACAGTCATTTGGCGAACCCACACTGCGGTATACTCGCATTACATTTATATAGCCCGTACACTCGTTATATTGCGTTTTTACGAGCAATAACATAACAAACAGTTGAAGAAAAAATTTGAAAAAAGAGTAAGAAAAATAAGAGTAACAAGACTCTATTTATGTTTGATATAAATGTTATAAATAGAACGAAATAGCGCAAATTAAAGCTCGTTATTATTCAGAGCATATTTTATCTAAAAAGATGTTCTTTTATATTATGCGAATGGTTTATATTGATAGAATATTTGTATAAATTTTAATCTCCTTAAATCAATTATCGAATTTAGTGATTAATATGGCATATATTAAATATTTTTTATAGTTATATTTACATTTATATAATGTACAGAATAAATTAGTACATACAAAAATGCACATCTGCTCTTCATTATTTTTTAGATTATTTTAAAGTTATTAATGTTATTTTTTAAATAAATTTTATTTAAAAAATCTTGAATTTAATTTATACATATATGTAAATGTATTATTTAATTTCTTTTTAATTTTTGTATATAAATATGTATATTAATGGAATATTATTAAAAATAATATTCTTAATTGATACGCATAATTACGTAACTATATAATATTTCGAAAACTTTCTGTTATACTGAGTGAATTTTGTTGGCATAGAATCGAATGGCGCAGCTCATCGTTGTAGGAATGCGCAAGTGATCGAGATCAACCATCGCGATTTCGTATGATCACGCTCGCGTTCGCGGACGATTCCCGCGAACGTTGGCGGTCGGCGTGGCGGAGAAAGGCGGGCTCTTTTCGGCTGTGCGTCTGGCTGTGACCCGTTTCGCATTACATAAGCAAGCGGATCGCCGCTGCTTCGGCCTCGAAGTCACGGCGCGGCGGACTAGAGCGATCCGGACGGGTGGGCCGTCGTCGGGTGAACACCCAGACAAGGTCAGATCCGAGCAGGATGCAGTTATGCAGCCCGAGTGGATCATGCGCCGCGCGTATCTTCCTTTCTTTCCTCTTCTTTTTTTTCTCTTGTTTCTCGATCGGGCAACAAGTCTTTGTTCGAAGAAAGGACGCTCGAAGGCTGTCGAAGAGTGACCAGACAGATGGTTGAGATCGCTAAGAATCACTATTGTATTTAACCATATTATTGATTTGCATTGAACAGTGCGATTGATCGCAATCCCTGCAATTAGAAAAAAAATTTTGCTTTATAAAAAACGCAAAATTTGTTTCTCCTTACTAAAATATTTAATCCGATATGTTAAACTAAACATTACTACAATGACATGGCATAAAATAATTTATTATCATTATTAAAAAAACACTATTTTTTTACTAAACTATTTTGTTTCAACAAAAATCTATCGTATTGAACTCAACGTTTAATTAAAAATACACACTATTCATTATCCCCGTCATCATCGTTTAGTCAAAACGTGACGTGATACTTGGAATGTGCACAAATATATTATTTGGATAACTAAATAACATGCAAATACAAATAAATACTATTAGTATTTCGAACAAAATAATTAAATTGAATTGGTTTAGTTAATTCTTGATTTAAAAATTTTGATGGTGACATGAATGAACTTACTATAAACTATACATTTCTTTGTGCATTGGATCAAACAATTATACAAATTTAGTTCATACAATCAATTTTTTTTGTCAGCGTGACAAAGTTTACTAGAAATAATAATAACGCCTTTATTGTTAGATTCATAATTCTATGAATCAAAATTGATGCGAAATAATGACAGCTAACTAATTTTTTCAATTATCTAAAATGAAGAAAATATTTTTATCATAATACATCTATTCAGTTTATAAAATAAGCATTTTATATCTCGACATCCTCCACATTATAGTTGCAATATAAAAATATACATATGAAAATATATCCTCCACGATTTCTTAACTTCGTATTTTTAGATTGCTTGCACAAGATCTGATTGACATATTTAATATAAATTTAAAAATTATATATTTTATTTGTTTTTTATATTTAAACTCATTAATGTTAAGATTAAAGATTAACTTTACGAAATAAATTGTAATGAACGCAAGAATAGATTTTTAAAAAATTAAAAATATGCAATGCGTTTTAGATTCGCCGTATTTTCTTATATTTGTGTTTCTCATCAGTTTGATTGAAAATTATGCATAAATGTGCATTTAAATAGTTTTGACGCCAAATGAAGTATTTAGACTTTTTCGGAATGTATAGAACGGAAGGCTGCAGATATATACATGTCACACGTGAAAAAGATTTTGTTTCGAAAAATGGAAAATGTAAAGCATTCGTCGAACTACAACGAATGTTACTACAGTTTTAATCGTGGCGAGTCGTACGGATTTGTCCCTGGTTCTTTAATCCCGCAGACTTACGTAATGCGATCCAATTTAGCCCGTTCTTTCGTCCGTTCTCCGATGATATACGCTGGAGCAAGCGCGCGCCGTTTTCGCAATTACGAGGCAATCGCCCGAGAAATCTGCCAGCCCGCAGAGCGAAACACCGTATGGTGTATTAATGACACGCTCTAATAATGTATTATCGCGATCAACCTATCATCCGGATGTTTTCTCGTATTGCAAATCTATATCGGCGTATCGATTGTGCACAATCATCGCATTGCAGATGAATTAATTAACCGCCTATTAACATAATTCGAAATGTCAAATTTCTATCTATACGTGTCAATATTTTTAACATAATTCCCAAATATTCCTTTCAAAATAAAATCTTTAAGACAATATATGAAACATTGATTGATTTTCTTGATAATTAAAATCATGATTATGATTATGATTTCACACGACGCATTCTCGATGGGTGCTGCGATAATGGTTAAGTTTTCCATTATCTTGTTGTATAAAATGTCTGAATTGCTGGGACAAATTTGCAAGTCTATCTTTTAAGCAACTTCCAATCAATCCTTTTTTATGAAAAATATTAATGCTCTTTTTAGTTTTATCTTCTGTAGCTTATAATTCTATTACTTGTTTCAATATTTTTATTAGAGAGAGAAATTGATTCCAAATTGAAATGAGATTGCATTTTGATTCACTATATTAAAGACAAACCTGCATTTATCTCTACCAAACTTGTATTTATTTTCCTTTAAATATATCTATTTTCAGATATATATATATATATATATATATATATATATACTTGCATACATCGAAAAAGTTCTTACATGTCTTGCGAAATGCTACAAATATATAACGAAATACTATCTATGCAATAATATTTTGTAGCAAAATTACATTTCGCTTATTTTCCAAGAAATATTCATGCTTTTTCTTTATTTATTTACAGATTTAAAAAATTGAAACAAAAAAACATTTTTTTATAAAACTAATATTTTTTTCCTACATTTCTGATAAATCAAATAATACTACAAATTTAGAATTTTGTGTTAAATTCCTCAATATTTCTCGTATTACCCGTCACCGTCAATATTCTTGCCGAGCCAATGTTCACACGATAGATTTCCTGAATTAATCGGTCGCACTATCCCCAAGCTTGATAGTGACATAATCCACGATCGCGCAATAGCAGAACTTTGTGCAGACCTCGCGGGAATCGTGCTAAATAAACAAATCTGTCGCGATTAATTACCATCTGGATAACGCCTGGCCAGATGTTATCGGCGTGAATCCGGGCGAACATTTGCGCGGATACGGTAACTTACGCAAGATTTTCGACATTACCTCAAGTTTAGTCAACCTTGATGTTACATACGCTCGCTCGCGTGCACATTGCGTAGATGTTAAACGGCCGATTATGTAACGATTAAGTCCAGCGTTAGTCAGCAGCCACGTAAGCCCCTAATCGCCTCGGCTTGCAAATTACAAAATCGACAGCGCTAAATTGAGGCGTAATTTCAATAACAGCAAAAGCAACAATAACAAAATGGTATCTGCAATTGCTTCTTCGAATTTATCATATAATATAATGAGACAAAAAAGCAAAATCATGCTATAACAAATATATATATGATAAAAAGATATGCTTGTAAATATTAACATTTATAACGTGATAAATATTATCGAGTATAGATTTGACGTTAATACAGAGAGTCGACGAGAAGATAATTCGGAGAGCAAGACTCGTAAAATTCGGAGGAGCACATCAAGACTTACACGTAATCGCTTAGCCGCTTATGTAACGAGTACGGCTAAGCTCGTGTATATGCGAAGCTTCGTGGTTCGCGGCGTATTTCGCGGCCCACCTCGGCGAGAAATCAAGATGACACAATATGTGTACCGTTTCAGTCTTTCGTAAAAGATTTCACAAAGCAAGCGAATCGTTTGCGTCCCGATATGAATGTAAACGCGAATATTTTTCAGGTGATTCGTCGAAGTTGCGTAACAAAATTCTACTGTTCACCGAGTAAGATATATTCGACATATATCGATATGTTACTGACCGCGGTCGTATCCGGTTAGGGACACGTATAAACTTCACATGCAGTGTGAAGTTTAAAATGTCACTCGAAACATCTGTAAACTATAAATGTAAAATTTTAAGAATAACTGTCAAGTATAAATAACAAATTTGTAATCAAAGTATCAATATATGTGGAAAATACAATTGAATAAAAATTAATTAACTGCAAAATTATTGAAGTTTATATATACAATTTTTACGAGCTCCGCTAACGTTTACAAAATTGTGATAAATATTTAATAAGCTTTCTATACGTATTAATTTGTCTCAGTGTTGAAAAGTAGTTCTCTCGTTTTATGAAGCTATTTAAATACAGCTTGCAGCTCACCTATATTTCGTCAAGCGTACTACGTGAAACCGCTTCGGAGAAGTATCGCTATCGTGTAACAGTTTGCAATCGTTCGAGTGATCATGGTTTTACGATAAATCAGCCAGTTGCATTGAAATGTAACGGCAGATGCTGAGGGAAAGATCCGACGTCGATTGATTTTCAACACGCTCGATATCGTCGACTCGAACCACTTTGCCCACGCAAACTACCAGCGTAGATACAGACGCGTTTTGTAAATCACCAGCGAATGTCTATGTGTGCGTGTCTATTTTGTCGAGACTTTGTAAGAGAAAATGAATCTGTAGGGGAAATTGCAATGTCTCGAAAAACTGCAGATATCGAGACGAACGCAGCGTAACGTATAACGCAAATTTCTCTGTGTATGATAAAAATGTGATATATAAAAAATAAAAAAACTTGCAAGTAAAAACTGCGATAATAATCGAGATAATGATCAAGTATAATTAATTACATATGAGTAGATATGAGCAGAAGTGGATTGTCGATTGCGGTCCAGAACGCGAGAATCAATCACATATCAGTTGAAAACTGATCTCTCCGAGAGAGATTTCCATCTCTTGACTAATTGGTGATTGGTACTTGCAAAAACATTATGTATTACCACACATACCATATGAAATTATTACAAACTTGTGCGACCATTACGTCATTAGACGCACAAGTTACGTTGCACTGTTGAAAACTGATTGAGAAAGGCTATTTTTATTAAACTGATGATTTTCGCAAGAACTTAACTATTACACGTCGAAAAGATGATTTTTACTGAAAGAGACCTATTTTATTAAGGTGGCAATCGCATAAATTATTGAACCCTACTAATTTATTTATACGTACAATAAACAAATGAATTTATCCTTCTAAATCTCAAACACGAAGTCAATATATTAAATACAAAAAATTCTCTTTTTGCTTAAATAAAATTTATAAATAATCTCGTGTATTTTTCTGCTAAGTACTCAATTTTCAGATTATAATTCTGATTTTGCACGCAAATATTGACGTCCAATTCGCTGCTACGTAAGATCGTATTTCCATTCGTGTTGCGCAAATTTGGGTCATAAAGTGAGATCACTACGGCCCACTTGGGTTTTATCGTAAACGTGCATAGTGATTATGCAACAATACAATATGTCTCCCCTCTGCTCTACAATAAACAGTGAAATATACCGATAGTTTAATGCTACAAAGATGATATAATATATTACTTTTTGTTTGAATAAACTTGTACTTTTAACTGACCTAAAATATGTATAAATCTTTCAAGTAAGTTAGATTTTTCACGGTTTAGATTCTCAAATTCATATAATATTAATAATAAATTTTAATTCAAATAACTAATAAACATACAATAAAGGCATATTACAATAAATACAAACATTTATTTATTCTCGCTTAATCTGAAATGTATAACATTAAAAGTTTTGTAATAAATACATATTTGAATCGAGTCAACATTTATATTAAAATTTCATTAATTATAAATTAATTTTAAAAAATGTCAATTATTTAAATTAAATGTAGGATGTAAATTAAATTACTTTAATCAGATGTACATGTGAAATATATATAATTTCATGTTATACATTTAATACAATATTTTGACAAGTATCAACCGTTTAACACCATTTTTATTGTGCACGCCTCCGATCTTTCGTACTCGATCGCTATACAGATTTCGTTTTCATTGTCTAAAAGATTGAATAAACCTTTCTCAATAAGATAAATACACGGTTTTGTAATAACGGGTTATTCTAGTGTCGTACGAAAAAAGGTAGTGTTACTGACGGAAAGAAATGTTGGCGTCGTGTCCTGCCGGCAATATTCCCTGTTGTAAGTCACGCTCGCCTAAGGAGGCGTAATCGCGCCATTTTCGTAATTGCATTATTACGAGGATAGGCATAAGCATCTAGCCGGCGTGTTGTGCAAGCAGCCGCGACTTTATTCGTTACATCGTCCCGCGACGACAAGTAAATAATCGGTTGTTTCGCGATATGTTTCTGTGAAGCAAGAAAAATAATTTCGCAATTATGTCACCGTCAAAATGCTTAAAAATGTAACACAAAATCTCATTATTCACAAGTAAGTTCTCTCTCTCTCTCTCTCTCTCTCTCTCTCTCTTTCTCTCTCCTTGTATCATGCATAAATTAATTTAATAAATTTAATTTTGATAGAAAAAAATCACAAATTTTCTCTTAAAAATCACAGATTTTCAAAAATCATTGATCAAATTTTAATTTGATTATAATTAATTTAATTGTAATTTTAATTTATAGACATCAGATAAGTAAAAATCTAGCTTGTATGATAAATAAATAAATATCGTATTATCCATTTACAACTGTAAAATTTTTAAGCAGTTTGAAAATTATTAAATATTTCTCTCTTCGGCAATGAGAAGAAAAAAAACAGAATTACTGTAAGCCAATATAGGTATCAGTATGTACTTATATAATCATCGTAATCGACGACGCGCAGACGAGGCGGTTACGGCTTCGCAACATTGACGTCTATCGTTGTAAATGATCGCATTTGCAACCGGCGCGCGTCCTAGAATATCACGCTTGTTAGATAATAAGAATGTTGTATTTGCCGTGTTCATAACGCTTTATCTTATTTAGCCTAATGATGACACGATTTGCACAATTTTCAATCAATATTTCTATTGTGAATAATTATTTACCTTAAATACCTTAAAATTAATTATATATAAATTTAATGATAAGCAAAGCTTTATTAAATAAAACAGATGTAAAAAATTATAGATAAATAAATCTATCGTTATTGATTTATTGTGTGCAAAAATACAGACATAAATAAATTCATTATTGATCCAACAGAATTTGAAAATTCTAATATTTGAATTCCTGAAATTTGACATTTTAACATATTGTATATATTTTTCTTATTTTTTAAATGTTTACATTTATAATATTTTTATTATAAATTATTATAATGTTATACTTTTTATAATTGCATTATTATTGGCATTATTATTTTATAAAATATATCTCTTTCTCTCTCTCTCTCTCTCTCTCTCTCTCTCTCCACATACTATAAATTTTGATAATATTAGTATAAATTAAAAATTGTTATTTATTTTTTATTTATATTAATAATGTTTTTTATTAAGAAAAAATCAAACCCATTTAATTCTAAATTACATAAAAGTTACAACTAAAAAAGTTCAACAAAACATTTATCAGAAAAGATACAGAATTAATAAAGTATTATAATGCTCTTTAGGTGTTTTACACACATATTTATTTTTAAAGTCTAATACAGAAGTAAAACTAGGTTACAATACATAGTATATTCAGACTAAGCTACTGCTGTCAACAAACGTAACAATGTATTTTCAGCAGCGTTAGGCGACGACAATGTGCGAACAATAGTTCGCATTTACACGAGACATGAGAAGAAAAAGTATGTATACATATTTTTATAATCTATATAATGCTATACATAATGCTATAGTTAAAAAACAGATATCCTAGCAGATTATAACAAAATAGAATTAAATAAATAATTTTTAAGATAAAAATAAATGAATTATCTTTAATTATTATCTAACTTAATATTCTGTTACTTCAGGATTAGATACTTGATTTAATACACAAAAAATATTTAAACTTAAAAAGCTTTTAATATGGATTCATCAATATTTGATATCAACAATCAATGTTTTACATTTCAATAAGGAAAAAAATTTCTGCAGCAATAAATGGATATCAATACAAAAAATTAACATGTACGATAAGATATTTAATGTGTAGCTAAAATTAACGTATACATATATCATTATCTCTTCAATTTTTATCAACAAGTTCTTTTAAATTTAACATAAAATGTTAAAAACCCCGCTCTTATCAAATATAAATAAATTGAGTTTGGAATCATTTTCAATTGCTTGTAATTTCAAGTATATAAAGACCATCAAGCACAGTGGAGAAAAACGTGAAAGTGAGTGAGTAAGAGAGTGAAAAAAAAGATCATATAGACAGATTCGATTTATGTGACCCATGTTTGGAATATCGCTTACGGCGGGTCGTGAGAAAGACACAGAGTAGCGTCTTTTGTTTAAACGATATCGCTTAAGTACAGCGTGCGAAAGCGCTAAACACTCATTATTCTCGGAACTATAAAACGCCAGGGCGTCATCTTGGCAAGCCTTGTATTCGAGTAGCTCGTTGTTCCCTCACGGGGCAGTGACATAACGCGCCGTACACGCGCGCGTATACACTTATTCACAAGACGTGTGGAATTACGATGCTATGTATATTAAATGTAGAGAAGATATTGGATGTAAATCGTAAGCGTATAACAAAACAAAACAAGCGGGTAAAAAATGACATTCCACTATAATTCTCAATGGGAATTAATTAATTTATGAAAATTGAAGAATGAATCAATCGTAGAGTATTATTTCTTTACACTTTAAAAAATAGACATTAAATTAAAAATTTATAGTTCGTAAAACATAGATTTATAACAATATTACAAAATAAAAAAATAAATCATCTTTATTTAAAAAATACATTTTATTAATAGTATTTTGTAATCTAAAGAATCAAATAAAATATTTCCTAATATTTCAAAAATATCTGTGTTATAAATTCCAAGAAAAATTTAAAAATTTATTAACAATAGTATATGTAAAAGAGAATAATTATATAAAGTTAAAATTTTTTATTTACGTATAATAGCTTTAACTTTAAAGACTTATTAGACAACTTATAAGAAAGAAAGAGAATCTCGTAAAAAAAGAATTTTAATTTAAAGGCGATCAACAGCTTCTATGCTTGTGTTGCGTCTCTATCCCTACTTTCGCGGATGGAACGACGTTATGTAAACCAGCTCTGTCTTGAACGTGTGAATGCACGTGGTTGATCACGGTACACACGTGTTTAACCCATGTTTAAACCCATGGACACACATACACAATGGAACAAATCGTGCTTTACTCATTTAATTCGATTTTCAATTTAATCTGTTTAACAATTTCTAATACACAGTACAATTACGTAATAGATATCTTTGTTCTTTTTACGTAATTGCAATGACGCAAATCATAAAAGTTTCAGTTTTTCTTCTGCGTACTTCATTAATTATAAACGAAAGCTGGATATAGTGAAAAGATATGTGCTTATCTCATACAAACTTTAAAAAAGAATTTGTAAAACGGCATTATTAATTAATGAAAGTAATTAATTTATGAAAGAAAAACGAAAGTTGTTTTTACATAATATTTATTAAACATTAAGTCGTTTGCAGTCTTATTTATGTTGCAAATGAAACAAATTTCGTAAATAAAGTTTCTGATAAACAAATTGCTCCTTTGTCAAGAGCTGTGACTCAAGAATTTTTTTTTCATTCGATCAAAGGTAGGGAATTTTTTCTCACGAGATTGCACGGTGGCACCAGATATCGCTATACCGGCAAAAAGCCGCGTTGCATCTGTTATTGAAAATACAACCTCAATAAAGATACAAAATGCTTAAAATAAAATTGTTTGCAATCATATTATTTATCTTGCGAAAGTGTAAAAGTTATCGTGACAAATTGTAAAAATATGCATGTCAGTGTCAACTGTTTTCGCTGCAGTGACAAAGTTTAAAGTAGATCGAGGAAAAAAAACAAAATAGATAGGAAACGAGTTATTGTTTTAGATAAGCGTATATATACGGAAACATTGTACTAGATACGTTTATATATTTAATGTTTATCGCAGATAAAACACGGAAGATTAAATCATAATCCTATCCGATCGTGAGCCGCCTCTCGATGAGAATCTTCATATTGATATCACGATAATCTGCAAGTATCTCATGCTCAAGAGAATATCAGGAATTATTAAATAAGATTTTGATGTATATGCGAGGTCGACAAACTAAACTTTTACATTTTTAAAATAATATTACATAATATAAACTCTTTCCTTATAAAACACACACTTACGTAGTGTAAATATATATGTATATACGTGATCATATTACCAACAAAATTAAGGAACTGTGTTTATAACTGTTTTATTTCTTGATCTCCTTGTAAATGTAATATTTTTAACACTGTACCTATTTAATATGTCAACGACATCGAAAATGTTGAACCAACATAACGCTCGTTAATAAATGTTCTAATAAATTAAATGTTTATTTAATAAAATAGTACAAGGCTTTATTCATTCAATACAATTGCTAGATTCACAAGCCGAATTGGCAGAACAATTCTTGGCAAGCAGAATAAAGCGCTTTCAATTCAATCAATTTGGCACAGCATTTCATTTGTAACATTGATTTACAAAACTAACTAGACAGAAACATTAGATAGAAAACATGTCATAAACTTGGCTAGAAATATAAATAATTGCATATTATTAAGATTATCCTAAAGTGCCTCTTATAAAATTTGCAATGGACTGTCGACAGGTCAGTAAATTCCAATCACGTATCGAATATAATTAATATGTATATAATTTTAATAGTTAAACACTTGACAGCAAGCCACTACCGTGTCTCGTGAAATGCAATCTTTGGAATAGTAATTCTTTAATTGAAACATTCTAAATTGATACTGTATAATTTGTATTTCCAATGTAAAACTGCTTACAATGCAAATTTATTATCGTTTTGATCGTCGAGACTTCAACTTTTTTGTGATTACAACTACATTTAAGACCTCAGAGGAATATAAATGAGCACTAATACCTTTTTTGATTAAGACCTGTTTACATTAAACTATTAACAGTAATCGATTTAAGATGTAAATAAACCAATTAATTATCTGTGAACACATATAAATAATTATATCCATATCCATTATACTATTCTACCAATTATCAGGTATTTATTTTTTACTAACATTGCTAACACGGATATGTATGCATGTATCAGCAAGTATACATTGTAATATGTTTAGCTTTTATTCATTATTTAAGCATTTATGGCACAGAGATTAGAAATTTGTTGCAATTTTGACAAACAATCGCTCACAATTGCGGACAAAAGGACTTTAACATATCAGTAAATAAGTTAATTCTTAAGTTTGAATGATTCTTCACCAGCGCGTGTAAACTGCTGTTGAAAACGCTTGGCTCTCAGTTTCGGCAACGGGATACTTACGAGTATATTGTCTAACCGCAACTAACGTAGTTATAATTAGACAAATGTGTCGTCTCGTAAACAGGTTTATACCGCTGATAATTAACTACGTAACGAAACCTGCACATCACACGCGTTTGATTTTATGTATTCTGTTGCAGTTAAAAATAAACATTTCAAAGTCTCGAAAGCATTAAGCTTGTATCAGACTAAAGATTGAAATTGAGATTGGATTGGAATTTGATCAATCAAAGCAAAGTTCACTAAATTTGAGAATGGTTTTCTTTCTTCTAATTGGTTAAATTCCAATTCTCAATCTCAATCTTTAGTCTAATACATTTATGTTAGCTGTGCAATGCAATTTCTTAACAACTAAGATTTAAAAGTCTGATATGCTACATATGTAATACTTTTAATTTTAAATAGCGAAATAAGAATTAAAATTGATTTAAACATTTTAAGGTAAATTTAATTTAATTTAAATATTAAGAGGTTATACCACCTTGACCGCCTAGAAATCAATCGGTAACTTTGGGAATTTTTTTTAGGAAAACAATAAAAGTATAATAACAAAAAATTTGTTTTAAGGCTTTAATAATACAAATCTTTAGAAGTAAAAAATATTTTATTTATTTATTTTTTTAACAAAATGGCGACGCTGAAGTCAATTTATTAAACGTCATTTTGCAAATCGGCGTTGCGGGGATCTGTCATTCGATTGAACCTGGAGCAAAAAACCAAAATTTTTTAAAAACTATATAATATACACTAAAGAAATCCATACGGATATTTTGATATGTTAAATATTTTTTTTTTTATTTAACATTTCTTGACAAAATTTTTTGGCCGAAAATGACACTTTTTTTCAAATGTTCGCAATTTTTATAAAAATCTATATTTCAAAATATCCGTATGTATTTCTTTAGTGCATATTACAGTTTTTAAAAAATTTTGGTTTTTTGCTCCAGGTTCAATCGAATGGCAGATCCCCGGAACGCCGATTTGACAGTGGCTATAAAACGACGTTTAATAAAATGGCTTCAGCATCATCATTTCATTAAAAAAATTAATGAAAAATTATTTTTTACTTCTAAAGACTTGTATTATTAAAGCCTTAAAACGAATTTTTTATTACTTTTATTGTTTTCCTAAAAAAAATTTTCAAAGTTACCTATGATTTTTAGGCAGTCAAGGTGGTGTAACCCCTTAACCATTTGACTTTAATTATAAGATTTATTATAACATTATTTCAGAAGAAGAAGGCGAGAACATTATTTCAAGTACTTTTTGTGTATAATAATTTGATAATTGTATTTATTTCTTGTTTATCTATTATTATTATATAAGCATACAAATTTAGTTGTAAATTAAATATTGAACATAATGTAATATAAAAGAATCATAGAAAAAAAAATTTTTAATGACAAGGAAAGTCATGGATATTAAAATCAGTAAGAGCTATAATTATTCTTTAAGATTTTCTTACAAGGGAACACACGGAAGTGTCTCCCTCCGATTTCAATGAACTTTGGACATGTTAAACTACAGACAAAAATAAGATACTACAATTTTTGCATTCGTGCTAAGTCGCACGTTAAGGGGGTGAAACATCCCTTAGAAAAAAATCGGTTTTATTCTTTCAATGCGAATATCATCGAAACTACGAGAGATAGAAAAGAATGTTCTTAATAAAAGTTGAATGGCTTTAAGAGTACTTTATAATTATAATTTAAAATAATTTTTTTATTGTTTATTTTTTTGTTTACCCCCATCACCAAACTTTTTTTTAATTTTTCAAAATTTCTTTTTTACCAGATTAAAGGGTATTTTAAGACAAATTTAACCATGTGTGATAAAGTTATTTCTGAAGTATCATTTTCGAGAAATAATTATAAA
>NW_012027288.1:58011-58876 GCF_000956235.1 Wasmannia auropunctata
TGATCAAAAAAGCATTTCACAGCTTGAAATCTCTACTTTCCAAATTGATACTTAAGAAAACGATCCTACTAATCTTTCATGGAATTACACGAATAGAAAAGGAGACCCGACGAATCTTAAAATTTTTTACAAACTTCGACAAGTTTCATGGCGCGAATATAAAATTGCAAATGCAGTTTACTGCTTTTGAAAGAGTGAATCTTTACCTTCAATTTGCTTTTTTGTTGAGCGTTGTACGATTTTTTTCACCATTGAAGCAAAAAGGAACCTTTTTTTCCTTTAATGTTGAATAACTCGGTGAAAAAAAATCGTACAACGCTCAACAAAAAAGCAAATTGAAGGTAAAGATTCACTCTTTCAAAAGCAGTAAACTGCATTTGCAATTTTATATTCGCGCCATGAAACTTGTCGAAGTTCGTAAAAAATTTTAAGATTCGTCGGGTCTCCTTTTCTATCCGTGTAATTCCATGAAAGATCAGTAGGATCGTTTTCTTAAGTATCAATTTGGAAAGTAGAGATTTCAAGCTGTAAAATGCTTTTTTGATCATCTCGATACGATCATTTTTGACGAAGTTACACTCTCTTGAATTTTGCCTATTTTTGGATGGTAGAGTAAGATGATCTTTTATTTTTGGCATATGTATTCTATAATTTTAAACTAGACAAGCTTTAAATGAGTGTAACTTCGTCAAAATGATCGTATCGAGATGTTCAAAAAAGCATTTTACAGCTTGAAATCTCTACTTTCCAAATCGGTACTTGAGAAAACGATCCTACTGATGTTTCATGGAATTACACGGATAGAAAGGGAAACCCGACGAATCTCAAAATTTTTTAGATCGGAAGAGCACACGTCTGAACTCCA
>NW_012027288.1:60707-61643 GCF_000956235.1 Wasmannia auropunctata
CCCCGATTCACTCGTTCTTGGTTCTCGCGTGGTTAAGTCCCGTTTACGCAACCGCGTTTCGCAGCCGTCTTCGTCGTCGCGTCGCGCCGGGTCGTGCCGCACGCGTGCGAGCCCGCGCGTGCAAAACGCACGTTTCGATGCATCGCGATCTTATTCGACTGCAGGCTCGCTCTGCAACTGATAACGAGACTCGGGAAATCATCGTTTAGCGCTAAACGTTTATGTAACAATTGCGTTACGTGGTATGTAATTTTAGATACATTAATGGGGATTTTCCTTCGTTAAATAACTATACAGTAATGCGTCGACCTAGCGGAATAATAAGAAAAGTTAGAATCCCATCGATTTTATCGAATGAATGTTGCATTAAAAAAAATCTGAATAATAGATCAAGAGAATAACGAATTATATAAAATATAAGCATGGCATACATTGGAATATCATCGATTGCGACTATTAATCGCGAGCGCAAAGTCGATACGCCTTGTTTCCATCGCCGCGTAAATTTTTTCAAACAGCGCCACAAATGGCGATCAATCTCCTTTTTATAAATTAATCGGCGGAGAAGGCCTTACATAAGCAACTAAAACCGCGGCCTCTCTCAAAGCGGTTCTAACCGCATTTTTGCGAAATGGCGCAACCGGTAAGTATCCGCAAGACGTTTCGGCCGTGTGTATCCGGCCGATTGAGGAATCTAAGCCGGTGTCCGTGCTTTTCAATCGTGTGTATTGAACTCGTTAAGCGTTGCTCAACGCTCTAATAAATGTGCGACTCGGTAAGGTGCCTAATTGCGAAATGCGATGTTTAATAACGGCTGCGCGTTAGATCGGCTTAGTTATGTCAGCGCGCGACGAGCAACCGTCGCGTCGTTACATTTGCAAGTGTCAATTCTAATTTGATAAATAAGAATATATATATGTGTGTGTGTGTGTGTGT
>NW_012027289.1:0-1103 GCF_000956235.1 Wasmannia auropunctata
AAAAAGACAGAACGTTTAGTGTAAACACTCGAATGTATTGTGACGCGTATAATGTGCAGAAGTATTCGTGCAAGATATAAATGCATGAAAAGCATAAGCAGATAATTAGAGAAAGAGAGAAAGAGAAAGAACAACATATGCATGGTTAATGCGCGAATTAACGAATCGAAAAGCGAAAGCATGCCAGAATGCTAAGAGAGGGACGACTATTCGTATGAAGATCTGGCGTTTTCAAGCCAGATTAATGGCCGTGTTGATTCTGGCATAAAGGACTTCACTTTTGTACCAGATAAAAGTACATTGAAGCATCCAACTGGTTTGTTTATTTTAAATAACATATCTCTAACTGCAGATTATTCTCATTAATTGTCAAATCACGTTCTGTAACTGGACTCTGTTACTGTAGAAGTCTGATGAATGGAATAAAATTCCATGATAGTATTTAATTAAAAAAAAATTCATTACAAAATAAATAATGGATTTTTTCAATTATTGTAATATATGTGTAGGCTATTTATAGGATATTTCTTCTAAAGTTCTGAACACAGACATATTTTTTCTATTTTTATATTTATTTAAAAAAAACTTACGATAAATTGTAAAATACAATTTTTTATCAAAACTTTTTCGCCGAAGAAAAATTCGATTTCAGCCAGAAACCCTCATGAATTAATCGTCCCTCACAATCTAATATCGTCGACTGTATCGTGTGTAACGTCTCGTATATATTCGAGAACTCGTGTAATCGTGATACATCACTCGAGTCCTACTCTTTATCGAATCGAGTAGAAGCGCCGAAAAAAATCGTCGCAAGAATAAAGCGCATCCATTTTGCACCTCCGACCCATTTCGCGCATTATGGTCTACCTTCGTCAAAAAAAATCAGTCATAGATAGATAGAGATGTAGAGAGAGAAGAGAGAGAGAGAGAGAGAGAGAGAGAGAGAGAGTATAGCGTACATTTGTATGACGTAAAATATTGTTTTTGTTGATACAGATATGCTGCATTATTTAAGAAAACATTTTTAAAGGAAGGCATAACACTTGGGAAACACTGTTTTCAGCCATCTCTATTGAAATCGAGACTGACCAAAATAATTGAAA
>NW_012027289.1:2922-7551 GCF_000956235.1 Wasmannia auropunctata
ATGTAAAATAGACAGTGCTTTACGATAAACATTATATAAAATATAATAAACGTTAAACTGAAATAAGTTCTGATAGAAATTATAACGATAACTGAATAGCTTCTATTATTAGTTATAAAGAGGTAGTCGTTTGAAATCGAGTTTTCTTCCACAGCCGTAACACGCGATTACGAAATTTTCATTTCGTGGACCTTAATTAGTAAATTATATATCACACGTCTGCAGACATTCTATTTAGTTAAGAGAAAAATGAGAGCTCTGGATCTTACATATGATACGTGATTATATTAATATGATATTCATTCGCAGGGGGATATTAGTAATAACAAATCGGATTCTACATGAATTTCAGGTTTAATTTCTGATCATTATAAGTACATGCACACAAGACCGTACAGACCGTGTGGTAACAGGAATGTCGAATGCATATGGAAGAAATCTTTGGCAACTACATATAAACGTCTCAGTGAGTATTCCATTAATATAAAACGAATTATGATCGCCACTGAGAAATGACACTCGATATTCCGATATAACGACAGGATTGAGAAGTAACTCGTTACTTGTAATGAAGTTACAGTTACAATTACTTTTTTTCAATAACTGTAACTTAACTTCGTTACTTTCTTTCCATGTGTAACTGTAACTTAACTTACAATTAGTTAGATTTTTTAAGTAACTAATTTAATAGTTACTTTTACAGTTACTTTATATATGTCAAATCGTCACTTTCATGGATCAAAATTATGCCACATTTTCGCTCAATCACTTAATCGTAATGTTGATTGTAACTCGAAATATTTAAATGCTCGTATTTAAATTCGCGCATTACTTTTCTTCTTTAAATAAAATTATATAATATGTAAATATAAATCTTTTTGTTATAATTCTAATGTTGTTCTATTAAAAGTAACTGAAAAGTAACGATTCGTTACTTTTTGAGTAACTGTAACTGTAACATGTTACTTTTCAGAGTTGGTAACTTGTAACAGTAACTAGTTACTTTTTGAGAGACAAAAAGTATAACTGTAACTTTTACAAAGTAACTTTCCCAACCCTGCATATAATTTAACGTTTTCGTCGCTTTTAACTGCGTTCGAGTGAAACGATTGTATTTTAACTTTCAGCGCAGACTCGGCGGACATGGCGCATCAGTTCCTACTGCACATGTACATGAAGATTCCGAAAGTCATTTGCCACCTCGACACCTTCCAAGCGAGCAAGTTCGTCAACGGCTCGAGGATAACCGGCTGGACGGGCTCGGTACTCGACTGCATGAGCCACTCCCTGTTGACGGCTCTGGCGGCGACGCCCAGACAGAAGTCCTGGAACTCCAAGTCTCAGGAATTCGAGCTCTGCGCGAGAAAGATGGCCGCGGTGCATCCCATATTGGTGCTGAGGCAGCTGCCGATGTTGGCCTCCTCCCTGATGGGAAGGTGCTACCTCGATTTCGGTCAATTTAGATCCGGCCACCATTTGGCCCTTTTCACGCAGGTTATGGGACTGTTGGAACTGTTGCAGCCGCATCTGTTTAACAAGCAACACGAAACTGCGCTGGAGAACACCTTGGAAAATTACTTCCAATGTTTTCAGGTACAATCACGGAATAAAAATAAGAAGATGGCAGATTTGAGGCAATGTGTCAGATATGCAAACAGAAATCGCATCATTTAATCAAGATTGTAAAATACTGCCAATTGTAAATCTAAAAAATTTAATTTACAAATTGCATTACGAGAAAGAGTGTTGAAGGATTTACAATAATTACAATCTTTTTTTTAATTATTCTAATACCATGCGATTTTTTTATTTACAGAATTATGGGCACATAAAAGATCTCGTCTCGTTGCTGAACAGATTTGTGTCATTATTGCAGTCGTACATCTCACACGATCCACAACGAGCAATGAAATATCTTCAGAAACACGCATATGTTTTACAGTAAGTTATTTTCTATGTCACGTTGCAAGATGATTTACATTTAACATATTTACACGTCTATAATTTTACGCGCGTGTGCAGTGAGTTGCAGGCAAATTATTCTAACGTATCTGCCTTGAGGACACTCGTGTCGGGGATACCGATACCGAGAGAGGGAGAAGATGTGGATGACATTTTAATCACTATACCTCCTGCGCTGCATCCTTCAGAACCCACTGTTCCGCTACACTGGCAATCGCTACTGACTACACTCGCCAAGCTACACGGCGAAGGTACGAGAAGTAACTCTACTAAATGTCCTTATTTAAATTCATGAACGTATCTAGGATTTTTTCTCGGAGGGGTTTTATCAATTCTGTTAACTTAACGCGTAAATAGCCATTTTTTATATTAATTGGATAATTGTAACGAAGAGAAAATAATATTTCATGTGATAACAAAAAATTTACTCAGAGTCAAAAGTAATTTGTTGTATTTTAGAATTAAAAATTAAAGAGTAAATAAAAATTTCGGAGAGGAGGGGGTTGAATTCTGAATAAATATCCTTATTTCAATTCATAAGCGTATCTAGAATTTTTTCTCGGGGGGGGGGGGTTATCAATCCTGTTAACTTAACGCATAAAAAAATAGCCATTTTTTACATTAATGAATTGTATAATTGTAACGGAGAGAAAATAATATTTTATGTGATAACAAAAAATTTATTCAAAGTTAAAAGTAAAGTATGTATTTTAGAATTAAAAATGAAAGGTAAATAAAAATTTCGGGGAGGAGGGGGTTGAATTCTGAATAAATATCCTTATTTCAATTCATAATTAAGCGTATCTAGGATTTTTTTCGGGGGGGTTTTATCAATCCTGTTAATTTAACGAGTAAAAAATAGCAATTTTTTATATTAATGAATTGGATAATTGTGGAGAGAAAATAATATTTCATGTGATAACAAAAAATTTATTCAAAGTTAAAAGTAAAGTATGTATTTTAGAATTAAAAATGAAAGGTAAATAAAAATTTCGGAGAGGGAGCGGCGGGTTAAACTCTGAATAAATATCTTTATTTAAATTCATGAGCGTATCTAGGATTTTTTCTCGGGGGGGAGGGGAGGGTTAATCAATCCTGTTAACTTAACGCGTAAATAGCCATTTTTTTACATTAATGAATTGGATAATCGTAACGGAGAGAAAATATTTTATGTGATAACAAAAAATTTACTCAGAGCTAAAAGTAAAGTATGTATTTTAGAATTAGAAATGAAAGGTAAATACAAATTTCGGGGAGGGGGAGGTTGAACCCCCCAAGCTTCCCCCGCCCTTGGATACGCTCATGTTTAAATTATAAAATTGTTCAATAAATAAATAGAGTAAAACGCCACATATGGCCGAGGCTAGTTGTTGGCGTCTAATAACATTTTTTTAATTTTACTTTTAAATTTCAGCTGTAGTAAACTGCTTGTTTAATTGACACAGAGAAAAGAAATTTATTTACAGTTTATCTTTTATAAGCGATATTATCCATTCATCCTTTAGTATCAAATATTCTAGTAATATAACGCGAGAGAGAATTATCTTAACGATTGTTTCATCCCCCGCAGATGTGTTCAGTGCGCTTCAGGAGATCGAGCACGTCGCGATACGAAAACCTTCAGTTTTGGAGTCCGTAACGGACAACGTAGCAGAACTGCTTGTGTCGCCGCAAGGCAACATCAGGGCGCTCGCTCACAATCTACTCGCCAGAGCATTGAAATACCGTCCCACGTCGAACGCGAACATACTGTCCGCGTATCAGAGGTGTTTGGACAGCCACAGAGCGGACGTTCTTATGTCGGCTTTAGAAAAATTACCGGATATCGTGTTGTGTATGCAAGGTAAATTTATTACTTCCACACAAACAAAATGAGTCTCACGTATCTCGATATCGAGATATATTACAATTTTATCGAACTTATAAAATCTCTTTTTCTTTTTTACCATTGCAGAACACGCTTTACCGTTGATGCAGAGGGTGTTCGAGTTGGGAGTGAATTCGAATGTCAACACGATACCTTACATCACTAAGACTATCATGCTGTTAAATACACAGCAAGGTTGTTAACGTCTAAAGTCATTAGTCCGTTAGTCTTGTAAATATTATGCGTAAGACTTTTTTTTACAATCGAAATAGAACGGTGGAAAAGATCTTTCATCTCTTCGATCCAACACGTTTAAGCTGTAAAGAAGGATCTTTTATAAAAACATTAGTAACGATAATTGTTTAAATATAAATGAGAAAACAATTCAAAATTTTATTTGTCTTACTTTTTTCGTAACTAATATATATACATATAGTTATTTGTACAAAATAATAACTGTTCTCTTAAATATCGACGTCTAATGCAACGTACGTTTACTGAAAGGCCTCTGGACAAACGTCATTGACCGAGTAATTCTTCATAAAAGTGGTAATCGCGTCTCTTACATTCCAGTCCGCGTCCTGAAGATACTTGTAGCAATACCGAATGTTCATCGTGGCGAGCTCGCGTAAAAATCTAAGCTGTTACATAGTTATTTGTACAAAATAATAACTATTCTCTTAAGTATCGACGTCTAATGCAACGTACGTTTACTGGAAAGCCTCTGGACAAACGTCATTGACCGAGTAATTCTTCATAAAAGTGGTAAATCACGTTTCTTATATTCCAGTCCGCGTCCC
>NW_012027289.1:7571-32295 GCF_000956235.1 Wasmannia auropunctata
CTTTTTGAGTAACTGTAACTGTAACATGTTACTTTTCAGAGTTGGTAACTTGTAACAGTAACTAGTTACTTTTTGAGAGACAAAAACTGTAACTGTAATTAGTTACTTTTACAAAGTAACTTTCCCAAACCTGTATAACAATCAGCCAATTCGTGATACCAGGGTGAGTAATAGCGCAAAGCGTTAAGGCGTCGGTCTATATGTATATATATGTATAATATATATGTGTATATTATATATACACGGACACACACAGGCGCACGCATGTACATAGTGTCTTGGAGAAGGTGCGTGCCAGTGGTAATTTTCCCTACTTTTCGAGATAGTGGGAGCCGATTTGTTTCTTAAAAAAAATACAACTCTTAAAGATTCATATATTATTTCTTTGATTTATAAATCGCAAATTTAAAGCAGCTTCGTAATAATAAAATGAAAGGAGAGTTCTCTTTTATATGAATTGAAAATTGAATATATATAATATAAAAATATAATATTTCTTCATACATGATTATATTTTGAATATTCAAGAGAAAAAAAACTGCATAAATACTCTCTGACTTATGTATATTAAAATATTAATTAGAAATTTTTGCATACTATTTTTTCCATTGTTGGATAATAAATTGTTCAAATCCTGAAAAATTTTTCATTAGTTTTTAATCAAATTTTGTAAATGAAGGAAATGAGAAATAAAAATTTCAAGATTTGATTAATATAGTAAATTTTTGTCTCTAATTAATTTCTGTTAATTAATATTATACTTGTATTCCTTTATTCTCATAAAAAGAATATAAAGAATATCTTGTATATAAAAATACTTCGAAACAAGAAAAAATCAATTTTGTCAGAAAGAAATTGTTATATATTGCAGAGAGAAAATTCATTCTTTCAATTTCATATGTTGTGAACATTCATAGCATATGAAATACAAATACGGACATAGTTCTTGTCCTAGTACAACATGTAGAAAAATAGGCACAACGAACTTTTTACGACAATGAGAAAAAATCGACGCAGATTACTCGAAGGTTAAGGTAAAGCTATCGCCAGCCGTGCGCTCCTCTTTCTCCAAACACCCTGTTTATGCGCGCTTATATAAAATAATCGTCATAACTAAGGGGGCGCGTACCCCTCGTCCTCAATATCGCACTGCAGCCCGATCCACATAATCCCGGCGTGGCCGACACCCCGCGGACCGAATTTCTTCGGATAGCAAGCTGTTAAGCAGACAAGCGCATCATATATAGTGAAAGTGTAGAAGCCGAGGCGGGATTTCTCTCTCTCGCGTGCTTCCCATCTTAGTCCCGACTCTGAAAACCCACCCATTGGCGTAGCAGTCACTCTGCAGGGCGCCGCCACCCTGGCCGTAGCCATAACCCTTCGGTCCGAACCTCTTTCCGTAGCATACTGCAGACAATATCGATTAAAGGTTTCACGTCGCCTAACGTTATCTCGTCATGATGGTCAACGACAAAGATGTAATCGTACAGATACACCAATGCAATCTTTCATTTTTATATACAAACTGTTCTGTGTCGTCATACCAGTTTGTCCTATGCATTAAACGCATAATGCAATGCAAAATAATGAAAATTTAATGATGTTTTGATGTACACTTGATTCTAGAATTTCCAGATATTTTTTAGCGACGGTCGATTTAATGAAATCTTGCGGATTTCAGATTCATGTAATGTATTAATGTCACTTTAATATGAATTAGAAAAATATTCCTTGTCTACGTCTCTTTTTTAAAACTATATCTGTTTAAGGCGGAGAAGAGCTAAAAATAAAATTCTTCTTTTCGATTCTCTCACATCAATTCTCTCGGTCTCATAATATTTAATGATCAATATTTTAGTAAATTCATGTGTTATTCAGCGGCTCACATGTGTAAAAAATATCTGCGCATATGTTAAATTATTAATTCTGTATTGCATCTCGCATATCTTGTACATTACATCTTCATTCGCGCGATTCGTACCGTGTCCTCACCTTTGCAATAAATGTCCTTATCAGGACCTTCGCAGCAGTTGACGGAGTCTAATCTTTTCGAGCAGTTGGCACACTTAAAGCATTCCCTGTGCCATTGCTGCACGAAACACAAAAGGATGGGTTAGTCACTAAAAGTTTCGAGGAGAGGCGAAAGTACTATTGTACAATATTATTTTCTTGTACAATCGTTCAGGAGCGTAGACATTAAAAGCTCCTTACAGCCCGCCAAGATATACGTTTCGAGATTCATGTGCAGTAACAACACATAATGCTACTGTAGATCTTTATTCTTCTTTAATATTTATATTGTTCTGATTACTCTTATAAAACTCTTTCTTATAGGCCGGCTTATTAAAAACATCGCTTTTTTTGCAAAAAAAGTATTTTCGTATAGTCTAGTTTTAAATAAAAATAAAGATTAATTTTCTATAACATTTGACAGAAAAAAGAACACGTCAATATTGATGCAATTATAAGAAATAAAATATATATTTTAAATTTTCGACAAAGTATTGCGAATATTTTATAAGCATTAAAAGTTTATAAAACTGAAAGTTTTAAGTTTAAAATAGAAAAATCAAAATTTGTTTTGAGGTCCTATTCTCCATTATTTCTTAATAACATTTTATGATATCTTTATAATAATTAAGTTAAAGTTTTATTGATGAAATTTTGTGTGTCACATTTATAGTCTACTTATTTGTTTGACTAATTTAAAATTTAAAAATCTTAAAAATTTTAATTTTTATTAGAAAATTATTAAATAAAACTTATTACTAAAACTTAATATTAAAACTAACAGCATTTTCACTAATAATATTTTCCGTAATTTGATCTCTCGTATTTATGGTTTCCTGTAATACTTGGAACGGTAATTCTGGAACATGGCGGTCCAGCAATCTAAATTCGCTCGGAACAAATAAACAGCTATTCGTGCGCCTAACAAGAATGAGAAGAAAAAAAATGAAAGCATAGTCGAGTCTTCTTCTGTGATACTTTGCAGCCCTTGTACGTTCGGGGGCTGTTTCCTGGCGGCGCGGAAAGAGTTTATAAATCGATTTTAGTAGGTAACAACAACAGTACAATAATGAACTGAAGTCAGAGCGGAAACGGACGGAGAATGTATAGACAGATAAATAAATACGTTCAAGGAGATGATAATCGTTCAACGTTTGAGAACGTTTCAGAACACAGGACTGTCAGTACGGATGTTTGTACAACAAAATCGAGACAAAATTAAGGTAACTGGCGGAGCCATGAAGGGGATTGCAGATTCTTTAGATGGAAGATACCTCGACAGTATATCTCGCGGTCGGGACCATCGCAATGAAGCGTCGAGTCCAGAGTGCGGCGGCACAATTTGCACTTGAAGCACAGTTTATGGTAAGCCTAATCACAAGAACGAGGATTGACGAAAAACGGCGGTCAAATGAAAACTGACGACGTTATTATCGGTGCTATTCTTGGTGCCGCGACGAATCGTCGAATATCCTACTTCAATTTCCAAATTTCGCTCGTCAGATGGAAAACGCCTTAAGAGAACTTTTTAGTACTTTCCTGAATTCTACAACAGGCGAAGATGTCGAATATTAGAGAATGCGTCCGCGTTAACGTAATTCAAGATTTAAAAATTCTCATGAAGTGGCATATTTTATCGAAAATTTCTACAGAGATGCAATTCTTCTCGTTCAAGGGAGAAGCGAGCGGGAATTGCGTAATTCGAATTCTCGCCGCGCAAAGAAGCGATTTCAAGCGATATACGTCGATGAGTCATGGACGACGAGAAAGATGGATTGCCATCGCCGTTTTCGCGCGCGGATTATCCGGCTGGACCAGATTGTCGGCCAGCAATTAGCCTCCATTTCTCTGGGTTCCGCGCGGCGCTCCTTCTGGTAGCGAGCCATTTTATCGCCGGGTATCGGGCCGGCTAAGATTGGCCGGCCAGTTGGGACGTCGCCAAAATCGTTCTCTGACGAAACCACCGAGAAAGTTTCTGGGCTAGCATCCCCCTCGGTCCACAGAGCGAGTCCTCCTCCCCCTCCCATCTCCCCCTTCTTGCGAGTCCCTCTCCCCCTCCCGCTCCTCTCTGCCGCCGCTATTTTTTTCCTCACATTGTTATGAAATGGAGATTGGATAAGATTACGGGGACGCGTGACGCGGCCCATTACCACGCGTCGCGTGCCGAATTTAGACGCGCGGCAGAGAAGCCACGGAGAAGCGGCGGCTACGCGCCGCGCCGCGTTACCGCAGCTGTTTTGTAACCCGCGCGGCGCATTTTTATCGCGGCGCGGTTCCGTCCAGATTTTCCGAAATACACGTGAGTAAGCGCGACGAGAAGAGGACGCGCCGATTGCGTCAATCTGTCTGTCGCCGCGTCAGCGACCGATTTTATTGCTTTGCGTGCTAAATCGCGCTACAATCCGCGCTATACGAACCGCCCTCGCCCTCGTTGAAATATCCGCGATGCGCGATTCGAGGTTGGCCGCCCACCCACAGGTATCGCCTGCAGCGCGCACCTGAATAAGGCCGTGATTCGAGAGGAATATGTACGAAAGGCTATTTTCGATTTCTATTATCTACCGAAAACAGATGCAAAATCAGTTGAGGAATTAATTGAGAAGAACAAATAAAAATCATATTCTCGTGTTTTGACTTACGGATTAAAAGTTAATTGCGAATCTAATTATGTAAAATTTATCGTTCTGTAGAATTGATCCCTACAATATCTCGAAACTCGCATGCTTTCTATCAACCATCTCCAATGAGTAAAAGATTAATAGTCTACTCAACGTATCCGAAAGATTAATGGAAGAACTGTATAGTTGATGTTTGACTGAGATATGTCGATTCTCGTTTAATCTCTAAAATCGCGTGAGCGAACGATCAGTCGAAGCACCAAGGAGACGCAAGACTTCTATCTCGTTGTGCATTTAACGCTAAATACAGCCAATGCAATTGCTACACGTCAGTGATGTTCGAACAATTAAACTTTAATGTGTTAATAAGGATTTCTTAATTAATTATTTGCCGGTATCTCTATTCTTGTCGCATTTAGTGTTAAATGCACGCCTGTCTCTTGAATGGAACTCACCCTTCCTCGGGCCAACATCTGCTCGGCGGCGTAAACGTACCCTCCGCAGCGAGGACATCCCTCTCCCTCCGGTGCCTTGGCGATAACCCGCGGCTCGAGAATTGCGTTCGAACCTCGCGAAAATTCACCCCTAAAAATACAAATCATATTAAAATTCACCAACCAATAAAGTTTATATATTATCATAAAGTTCAGAGGTAAAACGAATTACTTTATTTGATATCACTTTTATAATTTATATTTATAATACTTCTTTCGTGAATTATTATAAATAGCATTTTATAGGATTAATTGAGACGATATCTATTAATAATTAATTCGTTTTATCTCATGATTTGATGTTCAAATGTAAGCATCGAATGTAAAAGCCATTAAACACAGAAGCGTACAGATAAAGGAATGAGATCAAACAGTGAAATTGATGGCTCACATGTAAAATAATAGCTATAATAATTATAAAATAAAAGTATAGTAACTGTGGAACAATTGTCGAATAATTAATTGGAATTAGATTTTTTGAAGTAATACAGATTTTTCAACTCAAGATTATATTAAACACTTAAGGAATTCGAATCTAAAAATCTAAAGTATGTTTTTCGAAACTGATTTAAATATATTACAGAGAGATGTACAAGAAAAAAATTGAGAAGAAAAAATGGAAAAGAAACTGAAGCTATATACAAGGGCAATTTAAAATATATGCAAGTGACAAAAATATTTTTGCTATTAAAACAAAAATATAATTATCAAGTATTATTAATTACTAATAAGTATTAATAAGTATTAATAACTAATTATCAGATAATTTATAAGATTATCAGAATTGATATCATTCAATCGTCGATCAAGAGCATCAATGAAATACTTTGCAGGGAAATAAAAAACGTGAGGTATGTATTATGTATATAAATTGAGGAAATTATTGAAATACATATTGCGATCCTTCAATTCCATGTCTGAACACTATATCAGTCTGTAAGAACAAATAGCGCTATCAAGACACCTAATTCCGACGAATTCTTCGAATAATCGAAGAGGAAATAATGTTTTGTTTTAAAATATCCAAAATTTTCAGCATTTTGATCGTAAAGTAAATAGAAAATTTAAATACACGGATAATATCTGTGTAGACAAAATGCTTAGTTTCCATTTGATAATCCAGAAAAATATTATATTGCTAGCCTTGCGAAAAATCAAATTTTCTTAATTTCATCTACAATGTTCTCAGAATATCGCGTATAACAGTACTTATATCAAATGTAGACTTCAAACTTATCTAAATTTTCCAAACTCCGAAATGTACTGCAACCAAATTTTATGTAAGGTCAAAACTTTTTGTTTCGATTATTTTATTAACAGTTAATATCTTGCATTATATCTGATTTTCAGTTGGAGACATCGAAGAAACCTACGTCGGATTTCGATAAGGCCGGGAAATAACATAAACATAAATAAATACATCAAATAACATTATGGATTAGTTTGTTAGGCAAGTGTTAGTCAATGTTAGTTAGCGTAATTTTTCCCCTTCGCAACCACGGTACGTGGCTTCCGCCGAGCCCCGAGAGAGGAGAGCCGAGAAGCAAACCGTACGGCATAATTTGTATCAACGAATAATATATGTCAAAAGAGAACAGGAGAGATAGACGGAGAGAGAAAGAGAAAGAGAGAGAGAGAGAGAGAGAGAGAGAGAGAAAGGGACGGGGAAAAGGGGAATATAGTGCCGCCGTGTCGGGTACAGTGTGGAGAGCCTGTGCGCGCGTACGCACGCATCCGTACCGTGAGGTGGAACATTATCGACATAGTGAGGTGACACCGATCGTCCCTGTCTTCCTTGTAGCGCGACAATTGCGCCGCTGAGATGGGTTTTATATTACGGTATATATAGTATATACAGCGGAACACATGAACGGTGCAGATGCACATGCACTTATCACGATTGGTTGTTGGATTCGTCCCGTCGGTCCAGAACGATCCAAAAGCGAAGTGGACACAGTGTGTGCTTGATCGCATTATGTGTCAAACTTAATAAAAGAGAAATATATATACTTATTATATTATATATGTTAAGAAATCTTGAATAAAGTGTTAAAATAGAGTTGTGATTCTTAAGGTATGAGTAATAATAGGATAGGTATAGCCAACACATTTTTTTATTTATACAAAGTTCTTTAATTGACTTGCATGTATCTGATTGAATATCTTCTCCCTGCTATCTTTAAAATTAAATAAAGCTTATTCAATTAAATTAAATTTTAATGAAGCTTAATTCAGTCGAAAATGAAATCATTTTCTTTTCGATAATTTTTAATTTGACTTGTAGTGTGAAAATATATCTTAATTAATATAAATTAAATATATCTTAAAATATTTATTAAGGGATAATTCTCTCCGTATAAAGTTCAACGAAAAGGTAGACAGGGAATCTGAGGTATCCTAATTCAGATACACAGAGCACGACAAGTTCATTTGCACCAGACTGTGAACGCGCTATACAAAATCAAGACTAGAGATATAAAGATATATCTAGCTAGATATAAAGGTTCATCTCAATGGCATTATCATCGCGCTACTTCGCAACGTTATCTCGTTGTCGAAAGAACGGTGTTGATCGCCGTTATCTCATTATATCGACATAGTACGCGAATACACTAACACGCACGCGGGCACGCACGCACGTACACGCACGCACGCGCCAGCACCCACGCAAGTATAAGTTAAGGTATTAGCGAGATTATAAGATTAGAGGTGGTGCGAGAGAGGCCATGCAGGAGAGCTACGTGTATAAAAGCTACAAAAAAGAAAAAGAAGCTGCTTCGTCACGCGGTGAAAAAGAAAAAAAAAAGGAGAGAGAAAGAAAGAGACAGCGAGATAAGAGAGAAAGAAAGAGAGAGAGAGAGAGACAGAGGCGCAATTTGACTCGATGCTCACCATTCTCGTACTCGGTATTTTCTCTTTATCACGCAGCTCGTACTATGTGATAAAGTAACAACGGTATATTGTTCAATGGTTGCCTCCGGTTGGCTCGTGCTCGGCGGGGCTGGCGGGAGCGGGGTGTGTCGTGTGTTTCTTTTCTCTTATTTTCGTTTTCGTATAAACATTTGTATATACATTTTTTTTCCTCATTTTCGTACAAGCTTCGTCTCCTTCCTTGGCGAAAGGGCCTTGAAGGCAGGACGACGAAGGGCCGAGGATGCGAGTTTCGTACGCAAAGGCTCGCCGTCACAGAAACAGAGGGAGAAACGTGCAGAGGGTGACAATGCACGCTTCAACAATCTACTTCCGTGGATTCAGACAGTCGCGTGTCGTTCAGTTCCGGTCAAAATCACGGTCAAGTCACGTGTATTGAAAACGTAATCTCCGAGGGTTCGCACTTTGCACTCTGCTACGGATGCACGAAAATAATATTTCCATATTTACTCGCGATAATGACACAATAATTTATTTTCATTCATAGCACGTTCAAATCTCAACTTATCGAATTTATCCATATATCAATTTCTGATTACTGAATTCAAAATAGACTCGCGCGGTAATTTGCATCGATTTCGCAACTTTGACCGGACTCAACGGTATGACTCCGTTTCTGCATCTTTGAAAGATATGCACGTCACTCGTACATTGATCTGTCTACACACTGAAAGGTAATGGGGAAACGTGTGTTATATTCGTTAATGAAAGACACGCTTGGTTTTGTTTTGTTTCCAGTTTTATCTTTCCCTTTTTTCCACTTTTAATGGCACTTAATACAGATGGTACAAATGATCCTATAAACTAGCGTAAGTATTCGCATAGAAGAAAAAAAAATAAATGGAAAAAGAAGAAGAAAGAAAAGAGAGAGAGAGAGAAAGAGAGAAAGAGAGAGAGAGAGAGAGAGAACAATTCAATCGATCGGACGTGACGAGGTTGGCCAGTCACACCGGGAGACGATGAGGAAACGGATTCGGGGAAAAGGATTAAAATTTAAACGTGGACTCGACTAAAATTTTGAACCGTCGTTCGCACGATGATGCACGACGGTGATACGACAAGTAAGGTCAGGTAAGGACGGATCTTTTTCGAAGAGGACAGAGAAACATGCGATGACATACTCGCCTACGGTAATGACAGACTCCAAAGGTGGGAATAGAACAGTCTGGTCCTAAGGGACCGTCTAGATTCAACTATCGGGACACAAAGGACCGTCTAGATCTAATTTTTACGAGGGAGAAAAACAAAAAGGAAACCGAGGCGGACGAGATTCTCTCTTCGTCATGCATCGGGAACTTGAAAAAGGGGGGAGGGGGTAGGGAGGGGAAGTAAGGAGGAAACGTAGAAAAACGCGGTTCACTCTGTCGGACACGCTGTACACGTATACGCGGCGTAAGACGCGTGTTCTCCGGTATCCTGGAAGTTTGTGCAGGCAGCCGGCTTCTTCCGAGCGTTGCTGGAGGCGCGATTGACCAAGAGAAGAATCATGCCGATGGATCACAGGGCATTTGTGTACGACGGTTGGTCGGTTGGTCGGTCGATTTTTCAGTTTCGCGCACGTGGAGGGTGTCTTTACGTGGAAAGGGTAGAACAACAGAGATGCTTCCGACGTGGGGCCACGTTGGTAGTGGTATGCTACTCAGGAATAAGGGAAGAAGAGAGGGTGTCGAGGGTCGAGGTTGACGGGCGACGGCAGATGCACTCACTCGTTCTTCGCTTGAAGATGCTCGCCTTGGTCCATGGACAGGCAGCCAGCTCCGCCACCGAAGCCGTAGCCCTTAGGGCCGAACTTGCGGCCGTGGCAGACTTTGCAAAACAGCTCGCCCTCGTGCTCGGTGCAGTTTGTCGAGTCGAGCGGTTTGCCGCAAAGACCTGCAACACACGGTCGTCGTCCGTCGTTGGAGATTACGGCGCTTCCTGCTGGTTGTACTCGAGTGTGTCGAGGTGTTGTAAAGTACGGGTTACCGTAAACTGTACTGTGCTATCTTTGGATATATACTTGATGATAATGATTTGACTTATTTTTTAATTCTGCGAATTATTGAAGTGTACTCTCTAAATTTTTTCGAATGACTTTTTACTCTTTTGGAGTGAAATTCACTCCAGAAAATTTAGAGGTATATAATGAGCTTTGTAATGTTTTCACTGCATTTCTTTATCGAAAAATGGCTCGTAGAGTATAAAATATTGTATCTCTAAATGTAAATATTGAAGTGCTATTATCTTTCATAAAAAAATATGTTACATATTTTCTAAAATTTTACATTTATAATTATATATAATATATACATATATATATATATGTGTGTGTGTAATTGTATTTACATATATATTACGTATACACACGCCATACACAGTAAAATTTATTGCAGAGTAAATTTATTGCACAGTAAAATGAAACTAAGTGTTATTACAATAAATATTTCCAAAATACTTTACTGTAATAACTTTAAGTGACATCATAAGTTGACTTATAATTCATTTCTCCAAATTCACGCTTTCTAGGAAATAGTTATTATGTATGCATATTTTCAAGATATGGCAATTCGACGGTGAGATTATTGTGAATTGTTATTCACATATCGGTCATTGCACCCGAAAGCATTACCGGACAGTCGACAATTGATTTTGGCCAACCCGCAGGCCCGATTACATCGCGACAGGCTATTCGAGCATAAAATGTATTTTAAACCAGTCTAAAAATAGGAAACTCGATAATGCCTTCCGTAAAGGAATTATTCGGCCATTCTTACAGAATATCATAGAAAAGCGTACTATTCAAATTCAGATGAAAAGATAAGTTTTAAACCAATTTAGAAAAATTAAGGATTTCATATATAGCTTTTATTAATAAATTCTTCATAGATAAAATTAAACTTCTCAAAAAATATCGCAGTCTTAAATTTATTCTGACTAATTTTAACAGCGATTGCCCAAGAATGCGCTATTTCGATTTATGCTGTTTTTATCATAAAAAATTACAACTGGCACAAATACCATTTTTACATAAAAATTAAATTAACTATATGTATAAATTATAAAAGTTCTTTGCAAACAAGCTCACAAAAATGTACCTGTATTGTATCTGTATTGTTTTCACGACAAATGCTTTTACTCTCTTCATATATATATATAATAGAATTAAATATATATTATCTACATTAAAAATTTTGTGTATGTAAATATTATACATATCTTTTCCTTTTAAGTTACAAAATATGTTACAAAATAAGTTACACCGATTCTTCTGTTATATAGTTTCTGTTTCAAAGTATTGATTCATATTGTACTGATGTAAATAAAACAGCACTTGTTTGCATTCTATTTCCAAATTACAAAATTATGTTTGTTTACTCACCGCACTTGAAGCACGTTTTGTGCCATTTCAGTCCACCGGCAACTCGTTCTTCTGCGGCGTAAACGGATTTGCCACATTTAGGGCATTTTGGATGTTCCACGGGCTTGAAAGGCATCTTTATACTGAAAAGAAAACTCTCCGTTATCGTTCGTATTTTATTGCACCGCGGATATTAGTCGTAAAACTATTCATCGTCATGTCAAGTCAAGAAATTATTGTAGTTTTCAATTATTACTTTTTATTGTTGCACAACCGAAAAAATAAAGTAATCCTCTGGTAATTATTTTATAACGCTATTATAATTAAAAATATATTATTGTCTTTATCTAAAAATAACTTTTATTCTTTTTAAAAAATATCGTGTTGAAAAATCAGAATGAAAGCACCACACTATTTGATCGCGAAGATACTTTCTAAAAAAAATTCATAATTTTGTAATCAAATAAATTCGCAATCAAATTCAGCATCTTTATTAATATCGAGAGGAATCATCGCCGGTACGGTAACCCATTTCGGTTACCTAACCGCGGTCGCTTACGAGGACGTAAACAATCCGCGTTTTCCGTCTGACTCGTCGGCAACCAGTTCTATTTTTGTAGCCAGCTTAAAGCGTGCGCACGGTTGAGCAAATGGATAGGGAACGAATGTATAGAAAGGGGGATAAAAGTATATCACGCGCGATAGAGAGCATGGAACAAAAATCTACAGACGTGTGGCAAACATGTAAATAAAAACGCTTGTTTTTCGCTTTACATAAAGAAAATTTTAATAACTCGATTCGGATATTTAAAAAATTGAATATGTTTTCTGAATTCTGAAACACTAATAGAGTAATAGAGTAAAGAAATTAGAAGAAAAAATTAAAGAGAAAATATGTTTGAAATTGTTTAAAGTTTAAATATCAATAATTTAATTTATTAGACAAGAGAATAAAAGATTTTCCAGATTTTTTTTCAAATTACAAATTAAGCTAAGAATACATAAATAATGAGAGGATGTTGATGAATTTGCTGTACAAATTTGTACGATTTGTAGACTTTGTAAGAAAATAGTATTATATACATTTGTTATTATAATATTATTTATTATTTTAAAAAATTTTGATAACTTTCGATAACAATGCAAAGTAGAAAATTTTAATTATTTAAAATAGATGTTTACGCCCACCGCGTAAATTACTGTTGCCGAAAGTGCAGAAGTAAACGGCTGATTGACTGCACGCTTGTTGCAATGAGAGGAGTGACGGTATCTGGCATGAACATTAATGGTTGTGCGTAATAGCGTTTGGCAGTGCTAGTTAATCATATATCTATAGCAATGACATTTCGTTTTAATGGCATATAAATGTAATAGCAATAGTAATAATAAGCAAAAATAATAATATTGTATATTTGGCACAAAGTCGTATATCTAAATTCTAATGCACATCAATATCTTTAAAAATTAAATAATAAATATAATTATAATAATAGAAGTAATAGACATAAGAATAAACTAATTATTTTAAATATATTGTTATTTAATAGTATTTGCGGTACACTAAAATGTATGTATTCTTTCTACATATTTTATAATGCATAATTTAAAAAATCTGGTTTTTTATTCTCATGTTTTTTTTTCTTCTACCTAAACAGTTAACCACACGTCAAAAATAGCTTAAATTATTAAATACTTAAATTATTTTCATTATTATATAATTGTCGTACGCGTTATATTATATATCACATTGTAAGAATTTAATTTTTAAATGCAAAAAAAGTGTATGGATATTATTTCATGTATAATAAAAATACAAATCTATGTGATAGTGAAAATGTTAGACGACTGTCGAATGTGCTATGTTATATCACTTACAATGAAAAAGTAGAGTTGGAAAAGTAGAGCTATACTACTTTTTCACTTAAGCATGAAATTTATTTTACAATATTTTCGAATATTTTATAATATTATCTTTATTTTCCAGTTTTAACTGAAGTTCTTATTTATTGTTAGATATAATAATTAATTATGAAATATTATTTTTAGATATACGTATAAAAGAAATAATATAAATAGGAATTTAAATATATATATATCTATTTATCACATACATTGTGTTTGTGAAATTAATTATTTAAAATACATCATAAGAAAATTAGATTGATTATTAATAAATAACTTAAGGTAGATTCAAGATATTACGATATAACTTTTAACGGTTGAAAAGCATTGAAAAGTAAGTTAATTTCATATTTATCCAAAAAATAATATCATCTATGTATATGCGCGCGGGTCAACAGGCTTAGCAGCAAAGCCATTTTATACTAGGGTCAGTCTTCTTTTGCCTTGCTCTATATATATATAGAGTCAAATTAAACAAAATTTGACAAAAATCGTTTTATAAAACACTAAATATATGTATGTATATATATATATATACATACATATATTTAGTGTTTTGTAAAACAATTTTTATCAAATTTTGTTTAATTTAAAGATAATTAAAGCAACACAAAATAAGCCGTTAATGAAATGCTCCAGTAGCCGCGTAAAAACAATACATCTGCTATAACTGTCACTAATTCTAATTAATATTAATAATAATCAATTTTTAATTAAATAATTAAATAATATTTTAATTATCTTGAAAGGTTAATTTATTCTTTATTTTATATCTATGAATGATTATGTTTCGGAATATGTATGCCGTAACGCGTTTCAGCTGCACAAATTCGCTTTGTTACTACTGACAGTAGTATCCGGTAACGATATGACACGCCAGTAGTAGCGGTCGTAATAGAGGCTACAGTAGTAACAGACGGCATCGCGCGGCACGCTAAGGAGAAAGAGACCGGAAGAAAGAGAGAGAGAGAGAGAGCGAGAGAGAACGCGGGCGATTCTATATCCGTGCAGACGCGTGCAGGCGAGTCCGCGAAGCCGTATTAGGGAAGGCGCTAAGTTCTCCACGATAGCAGTCTCCTCGTTTTACCCCTACCGTTCAATCGCATGCATATTCGTGGATGGAATGCGCGGTAACCTAACGCGTGTCCTGTCACGCCGATAGGGCTGCAAAAGTGTCCCTACGTGCGTCGAAGTGTTACGTTACATGCGAAAATATAAAAACCAACACTAACGCTAATTCAAAAAATTTATAAGATTTATAAAGTTTTAAGATCCATTATTTACATTATAAATATCTTTCAGTTTTACGTATAATTTATATACATTATACAACATAATTAATTATTGTATAATACATGTCTCGCTAATGTATTTGTATAAATTTGGTATAATTAAATTACAGCTTAAAATGTACAAATTTTAGAAATTTACATAACCTATTTAAATACAATATAATGCAATGTTATCATCGAAACTTTCATTATTAAAACTTAAATTTTATATGTTGTATTTATATTTGCATATATTATTAGCGATATTAAAAATATACAATATACATTGAACTATGAACTGCACAATCTTTGCTCAAAGGAAATTTTAAACATAAAAAATTAGGAATGTCTAACCATTCCTAATTTCCATTTCAACAATTTCTTAAATTGAAATGAGTCATATATGATTGAAAACATGCGCAATATTCTGACGAGAGCTATAATTAAATGGAAAATATGTATAATAATGATATGAAACGGCCAAGAACAGAAAGCAATTGTATAGCGATGTGGTAAGTGTTGGCACTAACAAACGTGGTGTGAATCATCGACTTGATAATTATCATAAATTCTAATTTTACAAAATATTTGAACTTTACATTTGTAAAAAAGCAGATAATTTACCAAGTGAAACATTGCTTTTATTATTTTATCTTATTTTTTAAGAAAGTTTATCAAATAAATTGTGATATTTTTTTATATATTCTTATATACTTAATATGTCTGAGATGTATACAAGATGCATAAATTTTGTATGCATATTTCGGCTTTATTTCTGAAGTTCCGTTACAATCAATTATTTAAGAAACTCTTACTTAACAATTTATGCAATAATTTTAATTTTAATTAAATAATAATTTTTTATACACATACATTCTATTGTCCAATTAATGTAATTATTTTAGAAAGAAGTGCATTTTCAATAATATAATTTATTACCACACACACACACACACACACACACACACACACACAGAGTCAGAATAAATAATTTTTCTCGATAAAAAGTAATTTAATTTAGCTTTGTAAATATCTAAAAATATTATCATAGTATTGTGTTTCGAGTTAGTTTACTAAATCATGTTTGGATAGTGTAAGTAAACGGATGGAACTGAAAATCCTAAAAGTAGCTCATGCTACAAAGAAATCCTAGCATCCCGATGACTTGCATGACGATATTAATAATTTTGGTCATTAATATACGTATAAGCATTTTAGATGAAACGTTATTATCTCATGTTACATCACGACCTGAACGAAGGAAACAAAATTATCACGATACACGAGAATCTCCATCCTCCTATGCCTGCGCATTACTCTTCGAATATTAGCTTGTTAAGTATAATAACGTCCAAATTAACTGTTGAAATTATAGAAGAAATTAAGGTCTTTCCTTATTTATAACAAATTAACGATACGTATAACGTATTCTTAAACATCGCTAACTTCCTTTTATCGCGTTAAACATATATATAACTAATAATCTTTTAATATATTCGTTGGAAAATCCATGTTCTTATCTAGCCTTGCATTTTGCAATTAACTATCAGCTTGCAAGTAATGTGTTATAATGATTTTAATCAAATAAGCATCGGAACCATTTGATTAATTGCACTCGCTCTACATGATATCTTCGTTGATTTTATTTGATAATTTAATTTGATTAGCCAGTCGACGCGAGACTGTTTCAGTAACTATTAATAGCGGGCAGAAATGCGTGCGTATTTTTAAAACTAACGAGGTTGGTAACTCGAATACATGTGACAATAATAACTTTTATGATTGTGTGGCACGCAGCTTTATTTTATGTAAAATTTATTTAAAGTTACTGAGTATTGCAAATATTGCTTATGGTCTATGTTAAAGTTTTAATAAAAAGTTTATGTTAATTGCGTTTTAAATATTTATTCCTTATAGAGAAGTATCGTTGATATTATTTATAAATTTATATAATCCACTAGAACTTGTTAAATTTGATCAACTGAAATTCATGTATTACATATATAGGTATTATAATTAAAAGTAGAAGATTTAATTTTTGCATATAAAATTTGATAATAGGGTAACTGTCCCTATTAGTGTGCCCTGTACCTATTAGTGTGCTTTTATATTTAAATAAGTCATAAAAATAAACCGATACAAATATATAGACAAAGTATTTTTTTATTAAGTTAATATGTATTAACTTTCTAAAAAAAATACTTTGTCTATTTATTTGTACCAGTTTAGTTTTATAACTTATTTAAATATAAAAGCACACTAATAGGGACAGTTACCCTATTCCACTATTTTTATTCCTTCATCTTCCTTCAACGTCTCACGATCAGTGGGCAAATCGGCGAATAGCTTGATTTGTCAATTTTATTAATACCTCGTATGTCTAATTATAACGTAATATAGAATCTATGTTCAGTAATCGTGGCTCTATTTTAATGCCTCTGCACGAGATTAGATATTAAAGTCATTAGATTTTGCAGCATGCCATATTCATGTTAGACAGCACAGACATTCCTTGCCCTGTCCATCTATGCGATTCGCCAATTACCGTTAAATCTTAACTTCGTTTATATTATTAAACAGCGATGTAAGATGTTTTACTTCAAATTCGAAATTGGCTTTCGACGGAATCGTCAAAATCCTTCAACATATAAAAATATATCCTCGCTAAAATCTTCTCGACTTGATAAGATTAATTCACTCATTTACGTACATTTGAAATACATTTTTTCTTTTCCTCCTTTTTTTACTTTTTTTTGTTTTAATAAGTTAAAAATGCACTAATTTCAAATAAAAAAAATGTTGTATAATTTATAAAAATAATAGTTATTTTCTAAAATTCAAAATTATTTGAGACTCAAATTGTTTAATCAAGAAGTTTATCAATTTTATCAAGAGAGACTAGCAATTTAGCCGTATGGGTAAATTGGCAAATTTGTTATTTTATTAATAATTAATAATAATTCCATAAAGATAAATCTTCATTAAATATTTGTATAAAATAAATAGAAAATCAAGATTGTTGAACTATACAATTTGACACATTTGTAATATAATTACTGTCCAAGAAAGATCTTCACCCGACTAAAGTGATCTTTATAAAGAGTCCCGGAAATTATCTGCGATATGACAATTCACCCACAGTAGCTGACCTGATGTACGTGCGCTCGATGAATATCTTTCATGGCACTCATATGAATCTCAGTACTTCATCAGAAGGAGACACACGAGGAAAACAGACAAATCACGAGGCTGAGGTAATTCACGCTTGCAATAATTCTAAACGTGCACTTCTTCGAGCGATACAGATGTTTGTGTATTGTCGTTGATGTCGTCGGTATATATTGCGGCATCGATCGATGCAGCTAATTGTAAGAAGAGTATCGTCATCGATAGCAGTACAGAGGTGTCTGATATAGTAGTAGCAGTAGTAGTATAGTATACGTATCCGCCACACTGTTATCTCTTGGTACTCACCACTAATCGATCGTAGTCGCGCGAGAAAAAGAAAAGAACAGATAGAGAGAAAGACGAAGAAAGAGAGAAAGAGAGAGAGAGAGAGGAGAATTCGAGTAAGTGGATTACAAAACACCGAGCACTCTACACCGCACTAATACTGGATTCGAATGACTATGCTCGCGTCGGGAGCGTCCTAGTCATAGCCCCCCAGGCTTTGCACACGGCACGTGTGCATTGGGAACGTCAATGCTGTTGATGATGCTGCGCCGCCGGTGGCGGTGACGGCGAAAGGGGATTCTTTGCTGAAGGAAGATCCAGGACTTTGGGCCGAAATCATCTTCACGAGTTTGACGCACATGTCAAAACAAGTCTAACAATAAATTTCTGAAAATAAAACACTTCGAAATTTAATTAATTTTTAATTATAATCTGACAAGTTCCGATATCTTTTATTATTTGTGAATCTATATTATGTCTTTATATTTCGTTTATTTTTTGTAATAAACGTATTTATTTAATTTTTTTAATTTTTCAATAATAGTTGATTCAATTTTCTTTTCGATTACTACATGTTACTGCATGTTATTTTATTATATATCATATTTTATATTAAGATTTAATAAAATTTTTATTTATAAATTTTGCAATATCTAATATCTATTTATAAATATTAATATTATTGAATAAACTTTCCAAAACTTGACTATTTGTATATAACTAATTTAATTATTTAAATTTGAAATAGCTTAATTAAAAATATCTTACTAATTAATGTATCTATCTTATTATATATATATCTTATTAATTAATGACTATAATAATATTAATATTTACTGTGTATTCTATTCACTTAATAACAAATATAAAATTAAAAACAGATAATAAATAGGTATTATCAAAAATTGAAATCCATCATTTATTTTAAGATAAAAGAAAGAACTAACATTCTCTTCATGGTTTAAAAAAAAAAAAAAATTTTAAAGATAGATAAGAGTAAAAGTCTAATAAAAAATAAGAAAGAAAACATATAAAAAGTTATATGTTTTCGAGAATAAATACATTATTTTTCCTTGTTCAAATCAACGAAAGTATTAATGACTTTTTGTTTTGAAAAAAAATTCTCATTCAAATACAAAATTTGAAATGCAAATACAAAATTCTCATTTGTGTTATATCTTAGAATGACATTAATTACTGTAAAATGTTACAGAATTGAGAAAAAGGTCATAATACATAAATAGTATGACAAATTATAATATATTTCAGTAGCTGGCATGTCACAGAACTCTCAACATATCGAACATGACCTGTCTGCAAAAAGAAGCAACAGAAATGCCTCGCAGTCTAGTGAGTAACACTTACATATATCATAGATTAGTAGTACGTTATATTTATCCACGACAATATTAAAAGTGAATCATTGTTGCGATATTATTATTTTTATTTGGGCAAGATTAATTCGAGAACATTTTAAATAATGAAAGGTTTACTAACGAATGTTATATAAGTAAACCCGAAAATATATATATTTTGAAGACAATCCTGGATTACGAATTATATATATCATAAAAAAAACAAAATTTATTTTACATTTCCTTTGTTTAGCTACTTTTTTCTAGAAAGTCAAGAATATTTTAAAATAAACATTATAGCGCTGAAAAAATGTTTTGATTATACAAGATGTATTAACATCAAGATGTTCGGTGGAATATATTTTGATGAGACCAAATAAAATTTCTGGTCATAATTGAATTTGATATTTTGTAGCTAGAACATTTGATAGATTATGAGTCCTTAATTATAAGAACTTGATTAGTACTTTCGATCAGGTCCATAAAATTTTTAGTAAACAGTCCCAGTAGATGTTTCTTTGATTAAAGAATTATGCTGACCTAATTAAATAAATTTAGTATCATTATTAGAAGAAGTTCTGAAATATTTAATTGGAAAAAATTAATCAAGCTCATCTAGTAATTTTTAAAAGAAATTTGATTCATTTTTCAACAGACATACTGGTTAAATTTACCGCAGATTTCCAATTCATGCAACTAAATTTTTTGTTTAATGAAGAAATTTCAATTTTTCACACACGCATTATTATTTCTCAGACTAAAATTCTCGATGTTAAAATCTTTGAGATTAAATTTTGGATTTTTTTCTTTATAATTGATACGCACGATATTACTAAAAGTTATTAAAATTGAAATAATGTATGCAGATATAGTGCTTAAAATAGGATGTATATAATATTTATGCACCGAGAAAGCTATATTATATTAAAATACATGTTTGAACATTACAAGATCCACTTTAGAAAATGCAAATCTCCGCGGATTCATGACGGAAAATTCCGCCTTGAGGATTACGTACGGTCGAGGCGGAAAGTAAAAATATATCGAAGAGGGCAAACGCGAAGAATTTCGAAGGGTATAACCTACAGTTAGTGAAACATAGCAAAAATATGCGGAGCTGTCATTTAAACGACTCCCACATGCTTTTTTCTATAAATATCCTCGACTTTATAAATATAATTTTAACAAGTGTTAATTATTATTATACTGATGATTGAATTTTACAAAATATGATGGACAATTATTGTAGATATGTAGAGTTTTCGTGTAAAAGCCAATAAACTTTTTATTAAATTTTAATTTATGTTACACTAAAACGGAATTATTTTTTTATGCTATTATGTTCTACATAATTCCTATCATACATTTTATCTCTTTGCATTTTTTATTACAAAATAATTTCCCTAATTTTTTCGTGTTATTTGCTACATTAAATTGTGTTGCATTGTCAATGCGCAGACATCGAGATAACTTATTTTAAATATTTGTAAAGAATTTTTAATTAAGATAATTATCAAAGTTAAGCAAAATGATCGATGCACGCTTTAAAATTTAATTCAACAATTGTCGAACAATGATAAACCGCAGGTATTTTTTTGCAATCCATCGTGCTTAGGAATCTTCAACCGACCTACAAATCCTCGGCTAACGGGTATTTTCCGCGTTCCCGAACACCCTCGTTTCGACCGCGGGATTCCTCATTTCGACGTGGAGAGTGCGCGAGAGTGGTAGTGCACGAGGGGATCGCGATCTCTCGCCTTTTCGCAACGAGGCACCGCCACCGTGCCTCGGTGAGAGCGCCGTGGTAAGAAGCCGCGCGCGGCCACACACTCATCGTCTAATAATAATATCTTACTCAAATTTCTATTTTTAGGAAGATATACGTGTGCGCGCACGTGCCTTTATGTAAAAGGCCCAAGTATATGGTTACGCACGCGCCTACGTGCGGGTTGCGCTTACGGTTATGAAGACGACGACGACGACGACGACGACGACGTTTCGAATTATTATTGCATACCCGGCGGAATGTAATGTCTGTCGTGGATCTAACAATGTAACAGTCAGATGAATAACACAGAGTGGCACCGTTAAAAACTCACATGATACAGCAAACCTTCAGAGTCCTTAAGAATAATATATAATAAAATTTTTATGTTAAGTTTTATCCCATAGTTGCAATTTTAAACTGCATTTAGGATAAGTGGATATGTTATTATAACTATTGAATCGAATACGGTAATTTTTTATAACAATTAATATTAATAATTTTTTTATTGTCTATTGTATAATCCCTTTTAGCAAGTGATATATACTTTGTAAAATTTACATATAATATAATGCAAGCAAAAGTGCATTATCTCCATCTTGTGAAAAGCATTAAACTGCAAACTTATTTTTCCTTTTAGTATATTAATACAAAATGTTCTATGTGTCGAAATACTAAAATTACAAGTCTTATAAAAAGAAATTAAAGTAGGCAAAGAGGTAATGTTACATGTAAACTTTTTGAAGGTCATTTTCGACGATGTTAAGATACAGCCTGCGATTCTCTTTGAATTTTTTAACTATAGAAATGGCATCGTTTTAAAGAAATTCAGAAGGAATCACAAGCATTAGTGCAGGTCATTGCGAGAAGGATTTCCAGGAAGTGCTTCAGCAGTGGCGGAATTGCTGGAATTAATGTGTCAATGAATTGAATTACTTCGAGGGTGATAGTGACCAATAGAACTTATGGTGCATTTTGAATTTTTTATAGTGTCAGTATTTGTAAATCGTACATCAACATTTTTTTTTCAAAATTTGTAATTTTAATATCTAGATATTAAACGTCATATATTAAACATAGAATATTTAAAATTAAAAATAAAAAAATGTTATGAGAGAGAGAAAGAGAGAAATTATGATTTTGACGTTTTATTATAAAGATTTATGTCTCAAGATCAAATTAAATATAAAAAATTTATGCTCAAGATTTTATACAATATTACATGTTGTACTGTACGCAAAACTAATTAAAAAAATAAAAATAGAAAAAGTCTAAATGTACTAAAAAAATTTATTTGTCGCTTTAATAAATAATTTATTAATTAATTTATTGCACAATGTTTTTACATACGCCGCGGCGTATACATCTATAAAGCGCCTGCATGAGTACGATCGTATCTCACTTTTCTCTCTCCTTCAGCGCGCTCCCGAAACGTTGCGTTAAACCGTTTCTGTTATCCCGCTAACTCGAATTTACTCGCCTAGCAGGCGGTGCTCGTTATTCGCTAAGCTTGACAAGTTTACGCGCCGCGGACTATTTGCTCGCGAAAGTAAACTGCAGCATGCCCGCGCTACGAAGTATGCGTGGACCTTCCGGCGCGGTGGCTACGACGAAGGTGGCCGTGGCTTCCGGTATATTCTCAATCTAGCACACCGGGAATCCGCGGTAATACGCGTCCGCGAGCGTACGGTAAGGCCGCTTCAGCTTTTTACATAAAAGCCGCGAGCGCACTTATCGGCCTGAAAATAGAAATTTGAGCAAGATATTATTATTAGACGATGAGTGTTCTCTCTCGCGGTTCTCAAATCGGTCCGCCCGTTTGTTACCGAGGAGCCGTCGCCGTCGGAGAACGGTCGCCCATACTTCACATCCTCCTCCATCCATCTTTCTCCTTTAATCTATAATTACAGACAGAAGATCTTTTTTTTGTATAAAATTATTTATATCGCTTTGTTATGCGTTATCTTTTCGGGAGATTTTTGTCTCTATTTATTAAAATTATTTATTTAACAAATCAGAGCTTTTAATTTTTTCTTAATACTTTATATCTTTATACATATGTTCATCACAATATGTATTATACATATAATCTATTATACATTTATATATCATTTATATATGAATACAACGTACTAGATACAATTTATATAAATATTTGTATAAACTATTATATATGTAATGTATATATATTTGCCACATACATATTTAAAAGCAAGGCTTTAAAAAATATGATTAATAATATATATATGTCGTCCAAATTGTAACTGTAATTTTAATGGCAATCTTACGTACACTGAGAGAACTCAAACTGAAATAAAAATTCTAATTCTAAGCTAAAATATTGGGTATGTAATATTTTTTAAACAATTTATACGTAAATAAAAAACGTTTAAGAACTTTTGCCGCATCTTTAAGATCAGTTTCTTTTCATATTATTAAAAAAATATCAATTTTGGACTTATTTGTGTCACTTCAATTTTCTCAACGCAGTGAATTGACAAATCAGTTTACAAACCAAAATTCGCATGTTTAGGTGATATATTAAGAGGTGCCTTAAATTTATACACACTATATTATAAAATTAAATTAATTACACATACAATAACGCAATTTTTCGTTAATTAAGTTATATTTTAATATAAATAATTAATTAAAAAAGTGAAAATTGAATAATAAAAAACCAGGAAAGAGAAAGAAAAGGATTACAAAAATAAATATATTTACAAACATTAATAATTAACTGTTAATATTATTACAAATAATTATATTAGAAGACACGCGCGCGCGCGTGTGTGTGTGTGTGTGTAATGTATGTATGTAGATTACATTTTAATTCTGTAACAACTTAATTCTTTTCATGGAATTTGAGAATTAGTTAATTTTTATCTTTCTTACCTATTTTTCTTTAATAATCTCACGTGTTGAGATAATAATTATATACATGTATACTATTTTGCATTGTCATTTATTTATATACATGTAATTAATTTCTTTTATAAATTTATTTATATCTTTGATATTCAATCGGTGAACAAGGAAATATTGATGCTGTTAAATATTTATAAATTTATAAAAGAAAAATATCAATATTTGGTAAAATTAAATTTCTTCGATATAATTTTATGAATTATCAATGATAATTTTTTTACTCAGAGACTATATAATAAATATATAGATGGCATACGATTCTTCATTTACCGACTGCGAGTTAAATATGGTGCGCCGTGCGATCGGTGCGATTGTAATGTGCTGCATGCACATCATGATCACCGACGAGATACTCTTAAAGACCGACAGCCCTGGGCAAATTTTCGTGCCAGCAAATGGACCCGGTGGGCCCGGAGGTAATTGCAGAGTGTCGATGTTATCAACTTTTGACATAAATTTGCGATTTATTTGAATAATACATTATTAAGATCATAATTTTTATTATATAAATGCTTTATAAATATAAGTATGAATACTTATAATGCTATAATATCAAATATATTGCTGCAAAATTACATTTTTTTTCCAACTGTTTTACCATCTCTCTGGATAATCAAACTCGTGTGGTAACTATAAAAATGCAGTTTTAAATAAAATTAA
>NW_012027289.1:32835-36758 GCF_000956235.1 Wasmannia auropunctata
GTCTAAAAAACATTGATCTATTAATAAATCATAAAATTAATGTTATATTATTGACTAATTGCTTAAATTTTAGCAATTACTAAACATGCCACGCTAAGTCCCATAAGGGTGAGTATCTCGTCGGTGACATGATAACATCATGTACATCATGCGTGACACGGAACGCTGCCATTGGCCGCGGCATTGCACACTCCAAGGTAGGGGGTTTGTCGCCGTCGCGATCAACGTTTTGCGTGCAAAATCCGATTTTGTAGTGATTCAGTGTTCTAGAATCTTCGTGGCGTTTTCGTATATTCCTTAAATTAATTTCCGCATCAGTGTTTTACCATCTAACTTAGTATATTCGTCATACCGTTTAAAAAAATTAGACCAAATTACGCCTCGTTGAAAGGTGGGATCTAGAAAAGAAAAGAAAAGTAGAAGAAAAAGAAACGTACATACAAGATCTCATCGACCGCAGTTGATCCGTGCGAGCAAGCGAAAAGAGGAAGAAAATCCGGAAGGCTTGAACAACAGCAGAAGGCCAAAAAGCCAACGAGTGAAGATCGTGCAGGTGAGATGGCCCTCTTTTCAAATGTATTGTGAAGCCACGAGCAAACCGGGGAGGTCGTGCGTTCTGCGATCGAAAAGCCATTTGGCCGGTATTTGTATCATGTATGCCCTTAACATATTCATTTGGATCACTCTAAATTCGTTGCAGTGAGATTTTACTGCAAAGCAGTGAAATTTCACTGTAGCGAATAGTCAAAATGCGACCACCCTCTTTGCAGTGAGATTTCACTTTAACTTAAAGTGAACTTGCAAAATGCAAAATTTATTTCCAAATGCGATTAATTATCTCTTCAGGAGTATATCCCTGTTATTATAAATCATCAAGAAATACATATCATGGTGACAACTCAAATCTTTGAATTGGTGATTTAATAACATTCTTGAAGAAACAGTTAATAATTTTTTTAAAAACAAATTTTGCATTTTGCTAACATTAGACGGTCATCAATATATTAAATGAATATAATTCTGCGCCGCACGCTAGATGATCCGCGCGATCGGTTAATTCCTGCGCGGTGCGCAGAGAATTAGATCTGTCGGTTAGACAATCGGTATATACATCTCAATATTTATTCCATCTAGAAGTTACTGTTTTTTATTAACCTTTTATAGGAGTAATTTTAAAGAAAACAAATACAGAATGGATCAGGCAACACATAATCGATTATCAACGAAAATAAATCAATCACTAAAATTTCTGGAATTACTGATACACATTTGCAACGAATTAGATTTCTCGTAAGTATGAAAAAAAAAGAATCTTTTATACTCGTCAAACCGTGTCAATTTTATTCAATTTGTTTCGACAATTTCATAATAATAAATTAACAAAGACAATATTACATTAGCCTCACGTATTTTTAATCAAAATTGCAAATTTTTACTATACATATAAGTGCCCCAATATATTGTAGGGATTCTTGCATAAAAAAACATATTCAGCCTAGATCCTAACTTATATTATAATATTTCATCATATGTACAATGGGTCACAGAAAGGTTGAAACACTTTATTTTGATGGACTTTGGAACCCACTAATTTCGAGTATACTGCGAATCACATAGCCTCTAGCTAATCTAGAGGTAATACACCAATCGTGATTCACATTCACGAAATATCAGTACATTCCAAAACTCATCAAAATAAAAAGTGTTGCAATCTTTCTGTGACCCACTAACTTGTACATATAAATATATCTATAAATGTTATCATTTTATCATAGATATATATTAATTAAAAATTATTAATATTAATATTAATTAATATATATTTTATTATATTATATTATATTAATATATATTAATTAATATAATACATTTTGTAACATTTTTTACTAAACTTCTATGGAAATAGAGAATATATTAGAGGTATTAATGATTGTGCAAATATAATCGAAATCTTAAATATTCAAGTTCTAATGTGTGCTGATATTCGCGGGTACGTAGCAGCGAATCCATTGTGAAAAGATGAACTAAATAGAAAATTCTTGTATTGTTTTGTGATTTTCACAAAATTGATAACTAATTTCTATTTAATCTACTCTATCTGTTTATTAAAGATGTTATGTCTATTACCATTTAAGATATATGTTTATTGCAATAATACACACAAAGTTGCATTAGTATTCACATTCTTATAATGTAATTAATATTTTATTAATTAAATTCATAATATGATTAATATTTTTTATTAATACACATTTCATGCGGGTTGGTGGCTTGCGCGTCGTAATTATAAGTTACTTGAATCTTAATTGTCACGGCATGGAACGTGTCTAACATAATTATTGATATAAATTAAAAATTAATTTATTATTAACCAATTCTATGGATTTTTACAGGAGTCAAAATTATGAAACCCGACAGAAGTATGAGAATCAACTACGTCAACTACAAAATGAAAATCTTGAATTAAACCAGGAAATAATACACTTTGATGAAAGATCAAACACATTCGAAACATTAATGCAGACTGTTGATAACAAGTTTGTTCCTAATGACTAATTATTCTTTTTTTTAAATATTAGATAACATATAAACGAATCTGAAGATCAAACATAAACTTCCCTACAGAAATATAATGTTTATTTTATTATATTACGAAGATATGTATATTATTATTTGAATAATTATATTATTTACAAAATAACCAATCAATAATTAATTAAGCTTTTATAGTTCTCTAATTTTTACAAATTTCTTATATAAGTTAAGCATAGTAAATTACAATTGGAAGTAATTATATAATATTTATTAAACTGCAAGAGTGTTAAGCATATTCATTAATATAAAACAGATATTAACTCACAATTAAAAATCTTATGGATCTTAACAGTCTGGACATCCTCGAGGAGCAACAAATGAACGATGAAAAAAGAAAAGAACTGCAAAGACAAGCACTAAAATTACAAAAAATTGGTGAAGATTATGTAAAAGAGATATCGAAAATGCTTAAAATGATGATATTCCTTAGAAAAATAGACTCAAGAATCTTAGAAATGTTTAAAGTGTATATCCAGAATACACAAACTTCTACTGACAATGAGTAATTATTCACATTTTTTATATTATTGATAGATGACATAAACTAATCTGATGAGAATTAATTTCTTATACAAGCTAGATTTATTGTGGATATGGGACAATAACAGAAATATTACTACATACAATTAATTACTACTTACAATTAATATATTTAGTATGAAAGTACAGAGAGTGTTTTTTACTAGACTTTTGCACGATCAACCGTCTCTAACCGTCAATACCGCACGCTTGTCTGCGCCAGCGGGAGTCGCCTTTCTCATTAACTTCAAGAATATTTTATATTATGTTACAAATCACATAATTATTTAGTAATTGTTTTATATTATTTATAAATAACAAATCACAGAATATTTAAGCTTTCCTACATCTGATTCTATCAAACTCATGTAACGTAAGAATAGCAAATTACAAATTTAAATAATTATATAATAATATGTATACAGTAAAAATTATTATTATACATCAACATTCGTGTCGGCTCGCAAAGGCATTATTAAGCTGTTTAAGATAATATTTATTAAACTGCAAGTATCAAGCATAATTACTAATATGAAACAAAAATTAACTTACAATTTAAAAAAATTTTATATATACATTTACAGTTTGAAAAAACGTCTGAACATTGATCAGCTAAAACAAAAAATTGAAAATCTACAAAGAAGAACATCAAAATTAGAAGAAATCGATGAATACCTACTAAAAAAAATAGTGGAATTACAATGCTGTTTTGAATCAAGTGTAAAAGTAGAGCTACAAATGTGTGAATGTCTGAGAATAAGACGGAGCAAGCTTCTACTGAGTAATTATTCACATTTTTCTTATATTAT
>NW_012027289.1:41487-42505 GCF_000956235.1 Wasmannia auropunctata
TATTCCATTCTATATCGTTTTTTAAATACGAGAAAGACAACTTTACTGACTCCATCTATCGGCGATGCCGTATATCAGGTTTTTTTTTAATCCATAATAGATGTCTAATGGACGTCGATGATAGATTTGTGGAGGACATCTATCATGGATATAGTATGGATCTCTTTTGGAGATCTATTTAACTTCCATCGTGGACGTGGATATTGTATGGAGCTATGGAGGCTATATGGACGTCTAATGGAGGTTTTGTTCCGTGTGGGTACAGTCTATCTAACGTTGTCAAAAAAAATAAAATTCTTTTTAAACTACTAAAATTGAAAGAGGAATTAGAAATCTACACGTTTATTTTAATAATTTAAGAAATAAATCAACAATTATTTTTACTACTCAAGTGTCATTAATCTTTGAAGATCATATAATTATCTCACGAAAAGAAAAAACATTGATTAAGCGTTAAAAAAATTCTTACAAATGCAGGCGCACTAGATAACAAATATAATTAACGTATTTATATATATATGTATAATAATTATTTTTTTCATAATTAATTATATTCACACGTTTAGCAAATTAGCAGGCTCGGCAATCTCCTCTTACTTATTGCCCATATTTATAGCGTATATAGCGTGTTACGCCCATGATATAATAAGACAAAATTATTTCGCATATTGCACATCGTGAAATAAAAGATAGACATAAGACGTCTTTTAATAAATCTTTTTGACTACGTAGTTCAATGTCCACGTTTTGTGGACATAGAGGCGCTGAATCCAACTTAATCGCCGGTCGCAAAATTGCAGGCATGGCCGCTCTCACTTCTCAGAATCTTCTCTGGTTTTGAACGTTTTGGTATGATTAGAGTCCTAGATTATCAGAGAAGCGCGACCGGTGTTACGAGTCCTGATTGGACACGCAAATGGCCAATCATAAGATTGATTTATCGCTATTATAAATGGCTGCCGAATAAATCAAACTTATGATAGATCGGAAGAGCACACGTCTGAACTCCAGTCACTTA
>NW_012027290.1:0-874 GCF_000956235.1 Wasmannia auropunctata
TATCCCCTGTGTGCCTTGTCGACTCAGTTAACCTGACCGAGCGCTAACCTGACCGAGCGCTAACCTGACCGAGCGCTAGCCCGACGTGTCAGGCGAGGCACTTGGCCGCTGAGCGCCTGTCGGCCCCGTCGGCGAAAGCAACACTCCGCGCGAAAGCAACACGCGGCGAGGGACTTAGCCGCGCGCCCAGAATCGCGGCGAAAGCAACACGCCGCGCGGGACTTAGAAAATTTTCGGCTCGGTCGGGTCCGGAGGTAAACCTGGCCGATCGACGCTTCCCCGCTAGCCCCCTTAATATTACGTCGATTCGCGCGCCCGCACGTTTATTCGGCCACCCTACCACCCCCGTGCACCCCCGTCGTCCGTTCGCCCCGATAGCGAAGAATTTTCGGCGCCGGAGGTAATCGCGGCGAAAGCAACACGCCGCGCGAAAGCAACACGCCGCGCGGGACTTAGAAAATTTTCGGCTCGGTCGGGTCCGGAGGTAAATCTGGCCGATCGACGATTCCCCGCTAGCCCCCTTAATATTACGCCGATTCGCGTGCCCGCACGTTTATTCGGCCACCCTACCACCCCCGTGCACCCCCGTCGTCCGTTCGCCCCGATAGCGAAGAATTTTCGGCGCCGGAGGTAATCGCGGCGAAAGCAACACGCCGCGCGAAAGCAACACGCCCGCGCCGGGACTTAGAAATTTCCGGTCTCGGTCGGTCCGAGGTAACCTGGCCGTTCGACGCTTCCCGCCTAGCGCCCCTTTAATGTTACGTCGATTCGCGCGCCCGCACGTTTATTCGGCCACCCTACCACCCCCGTGCACCCCCGTCGTCCGTTCGCCCCGATAGCGAAGAATTTTCGGCGCCGGAGGTAATCGCGGCGA
>NW_012027290.1:2519-4000 GCF_000956235.1 Wasmannia auropunctata
TATCCCCTGTGTGCCTTGTCGACTCAGTTTCGGCGACGAAACGTCCGGTGTTCGCTCGCCGCGGCGGTACATCGCTTCCAGCGGCTAAGTCCCGCGCGCCTCGGTCTATCGACGACCGCGCCCATAAGCGGCCGTGCATAAGACCGTGCGTCGCCGACCGCTTGTCCGGTCGGTTGGGTACTATAAGAGGTGCGATGCGCTCGGCTAGCCGAGCGGTACGATGCGGTCGTGCGTACACGTTACTCGTGTCTCGTACGGCTTCTCGAACGTCTATGAAACACGGACCGTGATCGTTGCGATGCACGTCGGTCGTTCTTCTCGCTATTGAAGCGGAGAAGTCGTCGACTCTCGCACGGAGGGTGAGTTACATCGTTCGACGTATTCGGCGACTCGTTCGACGAAACGTCCGGTGTTCGCTCGCGCTTGCCGAAGCGTGCCGTCCAATATAATATTATATACAAACACAGCATTGCCACGAGTCGGTGTCGAGAGACCGAATGGCTCTTATGTGGCGCGACATAGTGTTGGTCCCGCGATCTTCCCTCGTTCTCAGACGAACGTGATCGGATGAATCGTGGCGCTTACTTGAACATCAACTCCACGTATACGAGTGCGACGGAAGTGCGAGATCCCTGGCGGATTTCTCTTCCCGCTTTACTTGTACGCCTTAGCGAAATTTTTCTACGTACTTTGAGTACGCACGTTCCTCGACGTCTGAGTATCGCATCGTCGATCTAGCGTCAGGGCTGAGCGGCTACGAGCCGCTATCATAGGGAGAATGAGAACAAAAATATACATGATCTTTTTTTAACAAAACCCGACGTTGTGCGTATACTCCTCGGAGTGTACATGCACGTTCGGTGTATAACACATGGGTTTACGTATGTAACGAATGAAGAAGCAGAGTGTCGCCGACCGGCTCGCAAGACCGGCGGCAAGTATCGACACACGCACACGGCTCTCTGTGCTGCGCTCGCTGGCTCTCGAGAAAAACGCACACACGAAGCTCCCTGGTTGATCCTGCCAGTAGTCATATGCTTGTCTCAAAGATTAAGCCATGCATGTCTCAGTGCATGCCGAATTAAGGTGAAACCGCGAATGGCTCATTAAATCAGTTATGGTTCATTAGATTGTACCCACATTTACTTGGATAACTGTGGTAATTCTAGAGCTAATACATGCAAAACAGAGTCCCGACCAGTGATGGAAGGGACGCTTTTATTAGATCAAAACCAATCGGTGGCGGGCGGTCTCCGTCCGTCCACCGTTTATTTTGGTGACTCTGAATAACTTTGTGCTGATCGCACGGTCCTAGCACCGGCGACGCATCTTTCAAATGTCTGCCTTATCAACTGTCGATGGTAGGTTCTGCGCCTACCATGGTTGTAACGGGTAACGGGGAATCAGGGTTCGATTCCGGAGAGGGAGCCTGAGAAACGGCTACCACATCCAAACTGAGTCGACAAGGCACACAGGGGATA
>NW_012027291.1:0-1193 GCF_000956235.1 Wasmannia auropunctata
ACGTGTGCTATTCCGACTCTATATTGGATGTAATAAAATAATTATTTATGCAGTTTTCTTTAATGTTTTTTTTATTTAATTTTTTGTTGACAAATATTAATTAAACGTAAATAAAAAATAACGTACGAATACATTTTTTATTCAAATTACACACTGTGTTTTATTGTTATAATAAATATAAAATACATTTATTATATATAAAAGAACATGTCAAAAAGTATAACATAAGTTATAAGTGTATTTAAATAAATTTGGAAAACAGTAATAAAACAAAATACAGTACTTGTAAGTAACGTAATACATAAGTGTGTATTAAGTAACTATATTATTAAATATTACATTAACTGCTGATCAATAATATTTAGACCTGAACAAAGAATTCTTTTTTATTACATGTTTTTAATAAATTTTGAATAATTATATTTTTTTGTATAGCAAATGTGTTAAATTTAACTGCTCTCCAGCAAATACTAAATAACGTATGATTTGATGCTGTGTGAGATATAATACGTATTATAACGTATAGGTTGATATAATACGCGTGTATGTTATATGGTAATAAATCTATGTTATATTTGGTATTTGCTGGGTAACAAGTCTAATGTATTTATTACAGAAAAAACAAAATTCAAAATTCACTAAAAATATATAATAAAAAAATTCTCTGGATATTTAAATAAACTGATTAATTTGTTAATTGAAAGATATAAGAACATATATAGCAAAATTTTAAATAAATTTAAGTTGTCAATACACACTCGGATTACAAAATTATTCAAATACTAAATAATAAAACAGTTACCATCTGTTTTCTAAATTAATGTGTATACCACTATATTTATTTGAAACATTTATGGCGTAAGCTTGAGTTTAATGTTCACTTTAAGTGAACATCAAAGTACGTTGTAAACAAATATTTTACGGTATCAATGAAATCTGACGGCGAATGAAGCTTCTGTGTTTTTCTTAATTTTGAAAATATTTGCAATTTCCGCAAATAAAGGAAAATCATCATTAATATCTACTAACATAATCGAGGTTCTTTTAAACATTACATTTTCAAAATTAATATTTTTTAATACAGTGTCATTTGCTTGAATAATTCTTGGTATCGCTTTTTTAAAAGGAACTAATGAGTTACTTTGTTTGTATGTTATATACGGTAAATTATTAAATTGCAAATTCATAAATGA
>NW_012027291.1:4353-5373 GCF_000956235.1 Wasmannia auropunctata
TAATTACACGAGCCGACTAGGCGTTCGGCGAAAGGTTAAGCAACATAATCCTATCCGAAATACATATTGAAACGAAGGACGTTAACCGCGGCGAACCAAGAACGGTTGCGCAATAGCAATATCCGAAATGCTTAGCGCTGACGCGGCAACGCGTAGAGCATAAATACGCGCAACAATAAGCCGCGGGCGGTCAGTCTTTACGTCCGTCTTGTCACGTTAGAACAACGGTCGATCACTAAGTTCGTTTCGTTAAAATTTATCTGTTGGTAATAATCGAGGAGAAAGTAATACTGTGAACGTAAGTGAAATAAAGCAATTATATATTTTGAAAACTTGACAAAGTGTCGGAGTTCTTTATTAAAAAAGTGAAGTCCCGTTTCCCCGCGGATCTTGTGCCCTCACCAGCACAACCCTATGATATTTCTTTTTTTATTTTTTGTATATGTAGAATTTATTTTGTTGTATTGTAGAGTCCAAAGTTGAAAAATTCTTGAAAACTGTAGGAATTTTGACACATGTAAAAAATGAATGGGATACTATAAAGTTCTATTGATAAAAATATAATAAGTTTCTTTTTACGAAAAAGAAACTTTTCAACTCGAGTTTTCGCGTGTCTGTCGACTTTCATACCGAAGTACCTCCACAAGTTCTTTTTGAAAGACAACTCGGCGGTGATACAGGAATATTTGGGCAAGTTTTCTCAAATCATCGCGTTCCACGATCCCCAATTGGCGAATCATCTTAAATCCATAAACTTTGTACTGGAGCTCTTTGCCATAACATGGTTCCTAACAATGTTTTCACGTAAATTTTGCCGTTGATACACCTTTATTACGCCGTATTATTGTGATCGATTACCAAAAATTACTAATATTTTAGACGTAGGGTAAGTGTCCCTATTAGTGTGCCTGTCCCTATTAGTGTGCTTTTATATTTAAATAAGTCATAAAAATGAACTGGTACAAATAAATGAACAAAGTATTTTTTTTAATTAAGTTCAAGTATTAACGTATATAATAC
>NW_012027291.1:5404-7346 GCF_000956235.1 Wasmannia auropunctata
GTGTGCTCTTCCGATCTTAAAAACTATATAATATGCACTACAAAAGTACATACGGATATTTCGATATGTTAAATACTTTTTTTTTTATTTAACATTTCTTGACAAAATTTTTTAGCCGAAAATGACTTTTTTTCAAATGCTCGCAATTTTTATAAAAATTTATATTTTAAAATATCCGTATGTACTTCTGTAGTACATATTATAGTTTTTAAAAAATTTTGGTTTATTGCTCCAGGTTCAATCGAATGACAGATCCCCGCAACGCCGATTTGACAGTAGCTACAAAAACGACGTTTAATAAAATGGCTTCAGCGTTGTCATTTTATTAAAAAAATAATGAAAAAAATATTTTTTACTTCTAAAGACATGTATTATTAAAGCCTTAAAACGAATTTTGTATTACTTTTATTGTTTTCCTAAAAAAAATTCCCAAAGTTACCTATGATTTTTAGGCGCTCAAGGTGATGTAACCCCTTAAGCAACTGTGATTCTGAAATTGCAGGAAGACGATTCGACATTGAATCAAAATTAAAAAATTGTAAACGCCAATTCAAAGTATCTAGAGTAAAATAATGTATGATACAGTAATATAAAATATAACTTATTTCATATAAACATACGCCTTCTAATAAATCGTGCATAATATCAATGCTATAATTTTCAATTGCCCGAAAATTTTTTAAAACATTAAACGTACAACTTTCTTTTATACCTGTGATAGATACGTTGTTAATTGTTACGTCTTCTGTATAATTTATTTTATCACGTAATGCATTGACATCTTCACTACACAATTGACAAGATATATTCTTCGATATTTTACAAAATTGACATTTATTTGCAGAGAAACTTTCGATGAAAATATCATGTAATCTCAAATTATCACCGATAATTAATGCAAGTTGAAAATATACTTGAGTATTTTTAAATGCTATTCATTGAATGCCTTCTGTTTCTAGATTCATTAAATCTTTAATTAAATATGAATAAATTTCTTTTTTTGAAAATAACTTCGAATCATTTGCAGGGTATGATTGGGCACTTAAAATATTATCCAATCTTGAATATAATTCTGGTGGTAAGCACGGTATTGAGATGTCCATTCCGCTTAATTTGTATATATCCGCATGCGATCCAAGTTGATTTGCTGTTTCGAAAGCGTCTTTATACAAGAGCAAAGGAAAAGTGATCATTATTTGAAATTTTTGATTTCTAAAATCAAGTTTGTACAATATTATTTGTACAAATTTCATTTTTTTAATCTTCTTTCAATGTTGTAATGTACTTGTAAGTTCTTTCAAATACATCCGATATTTCAAAAAATGTTTTTAATACTTCTTTTAATGGTATTAATTGTCCATACACATTAACAGTTTTTAGGGCATTCCCACTTTTTACTTTTATAGTTTCAAAAAATATTCGTGCAGGTCCAAAATAATATCCAAGATTGGTTAATAATTTGTTTCGTTTGTATTCACTATCAACAGTACTAAAAACATTTTGTAATATATAAAATTTTTCAATTATATGGTTTGAATTTGATGACTATAAGAGATATATATTTTTTTAAATTATTTACGTAGCTTGTATTAAGAAATAAATGAAATAAACGCGTTATACGATTAATTTGTATTTGAGATAAAGTAGCATCTGAATGTAGTGAAGAAATCATTTTTAATGCAAGTATACAAAGATCATTTTCTCTACTTTTAGTATCATCAGACTTATTGTTATTATCTGTATCATTATTATCAACTGTATTATTGTAAACTATGTCATTACCGGATTCAATGTGATTGTTAGAAATATCTTTTATTTCTGATTTTTCATATATATGTAATGATACATAATTGAAAAGATTACGACAAAAAAAAGAATTAAATTCATAACCAATGATGATTACATATTTTAATTAATCTGTATTTTTATATATTACATCAGT
>NW_012027291.1:7575-10428 GCF_000956235.1 Wasmannia auropunctata
TAATAGGGACACTTACCCTATTTCCGCTGCACAAGATATTTCATCTATGGAATAAATTATTGCTGGGAGACTCGTCGTTTCCTCTCTTGGTTAGATTAGCAATATTGAAGCAATTGCGACACTCCTTACTAATGTCGGGTTTCAACAAGTGCATTCTCCTGTTTTCCAATCTGCCCAAGATTGACATAGAATTATGCGTTAAGAATTCCATAACAATGTATCAAAACACACTCGCTAGTATTACATACAGAAAATACCACTACAATACAACGAAGGTGCAGTATTTCGATCGATGTATTTAATTTTCTGCACATTACAAAACTCTAATTGAAAACTCTAATCCGCAGGATGAAAACTGGATTGGACCCAAAGCGGGAACCAAAAGGATGCCGAGGATAAGTGTAGACGACTTTTTCAATCTCTACAACATTGAGTTTCACATGGTTGTAAAAATTTGAATTTGTTAATTTAAAACTATTTTTTCTGTTTGTTTTTTCAATTAGACTGCGAATTTTAAAATTTACATTACACGAGCTCATTATTAGAATTAAAAATATAATAAATTTCAATATTCTATGATTGAAAAATTTATTTATCACTTTAAATTTTTACTTAGAAAAATGAAAAATGTATTTTCTAAATCTTTTTTTCTATGCTTGTATATAAGTTAAACATACGTATGTGTTAATAGCATCAAATAGATCGAATATTACTGGCGAAATGAATCTCTCGGGCGTACGCGAAAAGGGAATAGACTTAGCAGAGGAAACCATGCCAAGAAATATCACAACGAAACGTCGTTTATCTCAGATCAAGATATGCCTTGTTGCAAGATCAGATAATTTTAAGACTTTAAGATTTTGATAGATTATTTTATTCATTTATTTTGTATAAATTAAAAATATATAATTAATTTGAGAATATATTATATTTGGAAGAATTATATTAAAATAAATTGCAGAAACCCGTCAGCGAATGGATACTCGACAACGTTTTGGCATCGGACATTCAGAGCAAACTGTCGAGCCAGATAATGCAACGACGACAAGAGTCATCGGAATCGTCTGATAGCGACGCGTCAGGAAATTCTGATAGAGCGACGAGAAGCAACGTTAATGTGTCGACGTCTGCGGCCACGAATCACAGTTCACAGAATTACTGATCATTTAATAGCTTAGCGTATAAGTTTTGCATGTTAGCATGTAAAGTTTTGCATATTTTGAATAATTTTCATATTCCGCTCATCTTGCGAAATTCTTCGGTCTTCGAGTTTCAGTCGTTCTTCTAAAGCATATTTCTCAAATTCAATACGCTCTTCTTCGTTTTCAGCCTGTTTCATTGAAGCTTCTGCAAATAACTATTCAAAATAATTATCATTATTATTATCATCTGACGGTATCATCATTATTACCATTGTACTTGTTGTCCATAATTTTCTACATGAAAGAGCAAAAAATAACAGTTAATAATAAGTTACTATTTATTAATAAATGGAAAATATTACTTGTAAAAATGTTGCATGCTTTTGAACTATCTCTGTAAATGTCTCACGCGCTTCTTGAAGCTGTGCACCGATCCGTTGTCTGTTTTATCCTAGGCGGTACAAAATAATAAATGATAATGGGAGCTTTCCATTTAGGAAACACAGATCGACACTATGTGACGCGGCCAAACACCGTGCTTAGGTGCTTGATGGAATGCGTGTTGTTCTGGACTAAACCACTAGAATTTGCTTATGTCTTTTTAACAACTATATATTTCATGAAAAGAACTCCTGACCCACCATCAAAAATCTAAATTAACCTCTTTATTGAAAAAATTGTCAACTTTGCTACCACTTGTATTACTTGTACAAATTTGATTTTTTCTTCAAAAATATTGGAGTAGATTCAATTCTAATTAGTTCATTGCAATTAATGTCGTATGTATATAAATTAAACATAACTATCATTTATTACTATTTATTGCGATGAATTATAAATGTGACATGATATTTTACAGATGGATAAAATGAAAATTGTGCATCAATTGATGGAAACTTTTTATTTATACAGCAGTTCTGAAAGCATAATACACTAGAGGAATTGAGCAGCAGTGTAAATAGCAGCATCACTTTGTCCAGTAGCGACGAAGATGCAGATTTATTGCTTTTTCGTCTTCTACATTATTTAACAACTGGCCGAAAGAGACATCGAATTGAAAATTATTTTTTGATTATTGACTCCTGGACAGATCAAGAATTTAAGGAATACTTACGATTAAACCGGCGTACTGCACAAAGACTGATTGGTATGAAAAATATTCACTATCGATTTATACATAATGGTCAATACAATTAATTATTATTTATTATTGTGACAACAATGCATGCTGTATATAAAGTATAAAAGGAATTTTTTGTTACAGATGAGCTATGTCTATCAAATTTTATTCTATCGCATTCGTTTGGAAAGAAGCTGATCACAGTAAAATTAAGTTTTTTAACTTTTTTAATGGTATATTGCTAATACAGAACCTTTGCGAACTATGGCGGATAGATTTGAAGTTTCTATTTCAACTGTGTTTCGCGTTCTCGGTCGTGTCATAGCCTGGTTGATGACGAAATTAGATGTAGTAATTAAATGGCCACAAGGACAAAATATAATAACTATTATTGAAAGTTTTCGTGCTAAGGAATTCCAAACGTCTTACAACCACACAAACTGCACAATAGCTATAGCATAGAGAAAATTATCCAAGCATCTTGACTACTTTTGGATCACTTTCCACCCAAAAACTAGACCGGAAATGAAATAAATATAAATAATAAAATAAAAAATAAATTAAAAATAATCTAGCATTTTGACTCCCTAA
>NW_012027291.1:14640-15446 GCF_000956235.1 Wasmannia auropunctata
TATTTTAATTTATTTTTTATTTTATTATTTATATTTATTTCATTTCCGGTATAGTTTTTGAGTGAAAAGTGATTCAAAGGGAGTCAAGATGCTTGGATAATTTTCTCTGTGCTATAGCTATTGTGCAGTTTGTGTAGGTCCCTTGTTAGGAACAATCGATGGGACTCATATCCGAATAGAAAAACCTGCAATGTACACATGAGACTATTGTAATAGAAAAAAATTCGTTTCCATTAGTTTGCAAATAGTAGTAGATGCACATATGCGGATTACAACATACATTGTGGTGAACCTGATTCTCTGCATGATGCACGTATATTCCGAAGATTAGAATTGTTTCATGCAGCAAATGCTGACAAAGATGCATTATTCCCTGGTAATACTTTTTTATTAAACGACTCAGCGTATCCTTCTTTGCCATGACTTGTGCCACCTTTTCGAGATAACAGTCATCTAACACCACAGCAAACGGAATTCAATTTTATGCATTCAGGCACAAGAATAACTGTTGAAAGAGCACTTGGGCAATTAAAAGGATGATTCCGTCGAATCAAATTTTTTACTAAGTATCGTGAAATGTCATTTATTACTAACACAGTAGCTGCAGCATGTATATTACATAACTATTGCATTGACGGGAATGATGTTTATAATTTTCCTGACGATAATGAGGATTTTGATTATTTGGAGAATCATGAGGAACTGGAAATACCGCGAGAGCATAGAATGGAACGAGATCGCAGGATGCAACTTTTTAATGAATTGTTCCCTGAATAATGATCTGTAATAATTTCGCGTAATTCTTC
>NW_012027291.1:15466-20035 GCF_000956235.1 Wasmannia auropunctata
ATGATTTATTCTTTTTAGCATTATAACTTTGTTTACAGAAAGAAAATAATACTTAGGAATATATAATAGTAATACTCGAAAAAAAAATCTAAGAAAGGATTCACTTCGAAGCGGAGAAGCAAAAGGAAAGGCAGAAACCAATCAGAAGTTTGTATTTAGCTATCAAGTGCTATACTTGTTAGTACTTGGCTAAGTGCAACTTCTGATTGGTTTCTGCTTTTCTGCTCTGATGTAAATCCTCCCTAAATCTTTTGCTTATAATTTATTCCTGTGGCATTATAACTTTATGCTTACGAAAAAAAAGCACTGAAAAAATTTAATAGATATATAGATATAATGTAGTATCGCTTTTTTGTTTATTTAAAGGTAATCAGTCGGAATCTAGTGTCTCACGAACATTCTGATTTGTGTAAATTTCTGGAGCAATTTGTATTTTAATTGTTCGATTTCTACTAGTTTTGTATGACGGCTTTTTTTCTCTCTTTCCTTCTTCATTGTTATTTCTTTTCGTTGTTCTAGTTCAGTCTCTTTTAAATCAAGCTGTCTTTTCTTTAACTTTAGAGCTTCTTTCTTTGTCTCCAACGAACCTATATTTCTTTGATCTTTGATACGATCACGTTCTTCTTTTTTTTGTAAATGATGCAGCCATTGTTTTCCGAGTTCGATTTTTGTTGCCGCAGTTTTGAAACCTGTTCCATGAGAGGGACGCTTACGATTTGTTACGCCAGTAACATTTGAGTTTGCGATATCATTCTTAGATAAAATTAATTTCGATGGACTGGTCGGAATTGAAGAGGATTCACTCGAATGTTCTTTTTCAGAAGAAGTCGAAGGACAATTGGCAGATATTGATGTAAATTTAAATAAAACAGTATGTCCAATGTTGGCATGTTGTCGCGGTCCTAAAATTTCATCTATCTGCTCATACCACTCGAAATCCATGCGAGCCCTTCCTGATTTTGAATTATTGTCTACCGCTTCTCTATATCTTTTTATTAACGCATTAATTTTCCATCGAACTTGATCATTTGTCATCTAAAATATGATACAGTAATTGCCGAATTAATACATACATCTTATATTTAATGTATACAAAAAAGCAATACAACCACATTATATATAGGGTATTCTATATATTATATCCAGGGTGGACCATTTTAATTCATCCAGTCGAATATCTCGAAAATCAAGCCCGGGAGAGAAAAATTTTTCAAATAAAAGTTTTCGGACTTCGAGGGGGACGTAAGATGATAACATTGGTTTGACCCTGAGTGGCGTCGTCAAGGTCAGGACAAGGTCACTTTGAATTTTTTAAATGGAAACCCCAATTTTTTATTACATGTTCTTATAGCACGCCTCGAGAACTTTCCAAAACACATAAATAAAATATTTTTTTATGAAATAAATCTTAAGTTATAAAGCTTGAAAGTTGGAGTACTGTCGGCATTAGCATCATCCAAGGTGTCCAAACACTAACTAAAGATGGCCAAGGTCGTTGGCCTTTATCAATGTCCTGATCCTGAACAACATTCAAAAGGTTTTAGCTAGTGTTTGGACACCTTGGATGATCCTGTAGCTGACAGTACTCCAACTTTCAAGCTTTATAACTCAAGATTTATTTCATAAAAAAATATTTTATTTATGTGTTTTGGAAAGTTCTCGAAGCGTGCTATAGGAACATGTAATGAAAAATTGGGGGTTCTATTTAAAAAATTCAAAGTGACCTTGTCCTGACCTTGACAACGCCACTCAAGGTCAAACCAATGTTATCATCTTATGTCTCCCTCGAAGTCCGAAAACTTTTGTCTGAAAAATTTTTCTCTCCCGGGCTTGATTTTCGAGATATTCGACTGGATGGATTAAAATATATGTATATACAGGGTCCACCCTGTATATACATATATATATATGTACAGGGTGTCTCATACTCAATGGTACAGCGCTTGTGGGAAGGTAGTGTGGACAAAACTGAACAAAAAAGTCCTCTACCATTTTGCGATCTCGCAATATTTTCGAGATATTAATATATAAAGCTCGTCGAATCTGAATGCGCGGCGAGATACCCCCGCCCGCCGCGGACCGCAGGCACCATCCCCGCGCGCCTAGTGAGCGGCGTGTGATGGGGGTAATCCATTGCCGTGCGCTTGACAATCAGTTACCCCACCACGCGCCGCCAACTAAGCGCGCGGGGAAGGTGACCGTGGTCCGCGGCGGGCGGACGTATCGCGCCGCGCGTTCAGATTCAACGAGCTTTATATATTAATATTTCGAAAACTATTGCAAAGATCGCAAAATAGTAGAAGACTTTTTTGTTCAGTTTGGTCCACATTACCTGCCCACAAGCACTGTACCATTGAGTATGAGACACCTTGTATATATATATAATATATTATTATATAAAATATATAGTTTATATGAATACAAAAGATTAATTTAAAAACTATTTAATTGATTTTATCTTATTCAAAATTATTAAAATTGTCATTTAAAATTCCTTTACTTGCTATGTATATTTAAAAGTAAATGTTCAGTTAATGTAAACTAAAAGTAAAATTATGTATCATTATTAGACATAGACAGTAACATAACTTCTTTAACAATATAAATACCTTTATTCCATGCTACAATAGTCCAGTTTTTATTGCGTCCCATACTTTTTCTTTTTTTTTTTCCATCATTTCTATATTTGCCTCATATAAGCTTATAAGAGTCAATGTTGCTTTTCGGTCCAAACAGCATCTGTAAGAATATATAAATGTTTACAAAGTATGGAATTATTTATTCCTATCAATTATTGTACATACGTTCTTTACTTGCGGAGTTTGAAAATTGCGTTGCCTCATCTCCACTGTTATCATTGCTTTGTTGATAAGACATTTCTATAAAAAAATTAAAGTAGAATTAAAAAATTTATTGTTATACACTTTTCATTCCATTATTCATCAAAATAGCTAATAATATACGAAATAGAATAAACAATAGATTCTCTTACTATACTCACGTTTATCCTCTGTATAAAATAAAATGTTATTGTCCTCCTATGAATACATTTTTTCCAATAAAGCAGTCATGAACGAGAACATCGTCAAATAACAGCATTTTTTTATTGCAATGTTTGCAAATGTACATTGCTACGTTTAAAAAATATATAAATAATAATTATTATGTAGATACTTTAACAATAAATAGCCTAGATAACTTACTTTGTACTTCTCACAAAGGTTAAAATAAAAACCAGATTTGTATAATTAATATACGTAAGTCTGCAAATAATAAAAATTTAATTTAACCTTCTCTCTGGCCTCTGCTCGAACTGTTGTTATGTAATACCACATGTATAAAATGAAAATTCTCTAGAGCACCATTCAAAAGTTGGCAATCATGAGCTAGATTCTGTGTTCGACTCTGCTCTTCTGCTGTGTCTAATCGTGCCGTAGCGTGCTATTATTAGAAAGCACCGTATCCGACACAGTGTCGATGTGTGTTGCCTAAAAGCCTTGATGGAAAGCTCCCAATGATAATGATAATTATACAGAGAAGATTGCTTCAGAAGATAGGAATTTTGTGTGTGTGTGTGTTTTTTTTTTTATGTTACTCATTTACTTACGATCATAATTTGGTTGTGGAACTATTCCTTTATTTCGTGATGCTCTCAAACTTCGAGTTTTAATTTTTCCTGTAGATTTACTTGTGCTAGACTGAACATCATTTTCAAATGTATGTGTTGGTATAAAATGGGGTCTCCTCCTCCAGAGGGATAAAAAAAAGATTAAGATTACGGTCAGTTAATAATATGGTAATAGCTCCTGCTAAAACAGGGAAAGATAGAAGACGTAAGATAGCAGTAATTATAATAGATCAGACTAAGAGAGAAATTTTGTCCATTGAAATATTTTTATGATGTATATTTATAATTGTTGAAATAAAATTAATAGCTCCGAGAATTGATGATATACCTGCAATATGTAGAGAAAAAATAAAGAGGTCAATCTGTCGTCAACAAACGTTAAATTTTTGTCATTGTTCAGAAACACAAAGAAGAAATGTACAGCACAGATATTGAAGCAATAAATACAGATATGAGCACAATTTACAAGTTTATTTTTATATACACTAGAACAAAACAGCGCGCGCCATTTATTTACTATCGTTGAAACAACACACACACACACACACACGCACACGCACACGCACACACACACACACACACACACATACATTGATGTTATATTACTTTAATAATATATAGGACATTTTTAACATTTCCAATTTAAACACGTTGTATGATTAAAACAATTAAAACAATTATATATATACCCATACAGAACATAATATCTGTTAGATATCTATTCGATATCCTCATATCCATGATAGGATATCCATAAATCTCTAATAAATAGCTAGTAGACATCCTCTATACATCCAAATGTCCGCAATACGACATCTCAGAAATATCCATAAGATATCTAAGCCAATCGATTACATATTTATATACCCAAATAGCACAAAAATGATTAAAAATAATGATTAAGTAAATGTTTATGAAATCAAAATAAAAACCAATTATAA
>NW_012027291.1:22879-23670 GCF_000956235.1 Wasmannia auropunctata
AAAAAAAATCTCTGACATGGAAGACTCGGAGACTTGCATATAATTTCGTAAAAAGCAAATACAAATTTCGAAAAAAAAAATCTTTTACTTAGAAGCTTCGAGGGCGCGCTTATAATTTCGTAAAAAGCAAATACAAATTTCTAAAAAAGAAATCTGTCACCTAAAAGCCTCGGAGACTTGCACATAATTTTGTAAAAAGGAAATACAAATTTCAAAAAAAGAAATGTCTCAATTAGAAATCACGTGGACGCGCATATAATTTTCTAAAAAGCAAATACAAATTAAAAAAAAAAAATCTCTCACTTAGAAGTCTCGTGGCAGCGCACATAATTTCGTAAAAAGCAAATACAACTTTCTAAAAAAGAAATCTCTAACTTAGAAATCACAAAGGCGGGCATATAATTTCGTAAAAAGCTAATACAAATTTCTAAAAAAGAAACTCTAAAAGACTCGAAGACTTGCATATAATTTCGTAAAGAGCAAATACAAATTTCTAAAAAAGAAACTTCTCACTTGGAAGTCTGATTTATGCGCATATAATTTTGTAAAAAGCAAATTTCTAACAACCTTCGGTTGGCAGCAATCGGGCGTAAAAAAGAAATTTCTTATATAGAAGTCTCGAGGGCGCACATTAAAACCTACGATGTAATCCTTAGTTTTCACAATAAATGCAATTGTAAGTATAATTCTATTCATAACCGTTCTGTAATGTATACTTTCTTTTTTCACTCTTTGTGACACTCATTCAATATAATCGCTGTAATAATTAAACACAGCCTGTCTCTTATACA
>NW_012027291.1:29575-31915 GCF_000956235.1 Wasmannia auropunctata
CATAACATTTTTATATTATATTTTATTTATTTTTATATTTTTTTAACACTTGACACCAAGCCACTACCGTGTCTCCTGATATACATATGTACATAATTTATATTAATTTAAATTACATTTGTTTTATAAATAACAAGTATTTTTAATTTTACTTAACCAAATCTTATTTTTAGCTTTTATTAAAATAGCTTTTTATTAAAATAATTACATCTTATTAAAGTAATACTCTTGTTTTAAGAAATTAAGAAATTATAAAATTTATGAGTACACAAAAAAAATATAAAAATTACATTTTCTATATCACACATATAAAAATTAAACGACAAAAGATTTTTTAAGCATTATTTTTTAATATAAAAGGTTTAATATCTTTTTAATAGTTCACTATTTCCGTTAAAGTCACACTAATATTTAAATATAATTTAATTTTTTTCCTTAATTTTTTGTAAGACACAGATAAATTTGTTATAATGTATTTAATAAATATTTTATTTGTGAAATTTAACAAATTTTAAGTAGTTAACTGCAATTGTATTTTTCCTCACAAGTGTGTCGACACTATATTATGTATGGTCAAAAATATTTTTTAATTAATACACATAGATAAATAAAATCAAAATTATGTATATTTATTAAAATTAAAATGTACTTATAATATATTATGTTACTATCTAATGAAATCGTTTTGTGGTAACCAACACAGCAATATCGTATATTTACCTGAACGTAATATCAAATACAAATAAAAAAGGAAAAAAATTAACCGAATAATTACAATAATATTGGAAATTCTTTTTCCAATTACAAATAAATTATATTTTTAAATTAATGAAAATAATCATATCTTAATAAAAAAAGAAAACATTAAATGAATTACATTTTTAGATTAATGAAAGTAATAATATCTTAGTAAAAAAAAAGAAAATATCAATAAAATTTTTGAACTAATTATTTTCGCATAATCTTAGATGGTGGCGATCCTGAATTATCTTCAGATTTTCTTTTAATTGGTTTTGCACCCAATAATAGTTGTCGAAAAGATAATATTTCATCTCCTACAATTTTTATATCAGATATCTTTTCAACATCCAAGTAAAAAATATCATCTGTAAAAATCCATAATATTAGTAACAAAAAAATGAAAATTAATTTATGAAAATTAATTTATGAAAATTTCCATACAACTTACTTAAGACTTTTACGTATCCTTTTACTTCAACGTGTTGACCTTTCTCGAAGAGAAAGTTCATGTTCATGTTCATAATTGGCTATTTGTATAGCCAATTTATACGTGCCGTCAGTAATTGATCCACTACCAATACATTTAAAATTGTTTGAATACATATTAAAATTTGTTTTGATGTATCCACGTGTAACTAAAAATAAAATAATTTTTTTAAATATATAGGATCCAATTTTCAATAGTAAAATGCTCGTAAGCAGATAAAATAAGCTAAACGCGACTGAAGCAAAAAGTCCTCTATCATTTTGTAATTTTTACAATAGTTATCGAGATACTAATGATTTTAAAAAAATTTACGCCAAATTTATAAAAAAGTATCGTACGTTACATATTTCATAAACCATGGATCATTTTATAATCATTTTAAACTTGTTTTATGAAACTTAAATTTTTTTGAAAAAACAATGGTATTTAACTTTTGCTGCATATATTTTTGAATAATTTATACAGTTTAAAAAAATATATTTTTAGTTTAAAATAAAACATTTTTTTTTCTATGTCTAATCAAATATTTGGCAATTTATATAAACTCATGTTTGATATATAAACTCATGTTTGGACATTTATTTGTTAAAATGATATTTTTGGTTTAGAAAAGATGTAATGTATGATATTTTTTTATATACTTGGCGTAAATTTTAAAAAATGATTAATACGTCGATGACTATTATGAGTATCACAAAATGGAACTAAAGGACTTTTCGATTTAATTTAGTCCACTCTACCTGTTCATTAGTGCTTTATCATTGACTACCGGTTATCTTGTATATGTAATTAAAATATATTATAGGACATAAATTGTGTATCTGATATATAAAATAAATTATGTATGATAAAATTATTATTATTAAGATTAAGTTACATAATAATCAAGATATTTGAACATAACTACACTTCTCAACAAAATTAAAGCATCACTTACTCTACCCTCCAAAAATAAGCAAAATTCAAGAGAATGTAACTTCGTCAAAAATGATCGTATCGAGATGTTCAAAAAAGCATTTTACAGCTTGAAATCTCTACTTTCCAAATCGGTACTTGAGAAAACGATCCTACTGATGTTTCATGGAATTACACGGATAGAAAGGGAGACCCGA
>NW_012027292.1:0-1239 GCF_000956235.1 Wasmannia auropunctata
GGACTTTCATGTGACTTTCAAATAATTCTTCAAGGTCAAACTAATGGTACTATCTTATGTTCCCTTCGAAACCAAAAAACTTTTATCTGAAAAATTTTTCTCTCCCGGGCTTGATTTTTGAGATATTCGACTGGATGGATTAAAATAATGGTCCACCCTGTATATATATACCTATATATTAGAATTCAAAATAAGATATTTATATATTTAAGTGATGATATTTTAAGATCTTTTAAATTAAAAATTTTTGTTAATTGTTATAATTTTACTTTTAGGACGTGCGTATTATCACATGTACAAAATAGAGATAAAGTAAATATTTTAGCAAATATTAAATTCATTTGTTATTAATTTAATTAGTACAATGGCTCTTTGCGACGCGCTCGTGTTTCGCGCATTGTTTGAAAGAGCGTAAAATTACATATACGCTTATCCGCTAGCTGTTTTCAGTCGGCAAGAGAATGAAAATTTCTCTTTCCTATCTCTGGAAAATTTGCGAATAGCATGGATAGTTTTCTTTTAAATATGGTCGTGTATATTGCATGCTTACATTTATTTTTATAAATACATGTGACGCATGAGAATAATTTTGTGTGGTGTCTAACACATATTTCTTTCAGTGATTAAAATATAAATTTAAAGTACCTGTGTTAGTAGGAGGTGGCACTGCAAAAGCACGGAAGAGCTTACGAAGGACGCTTAAATGCGTGAAGGGGCTACAGGGAATTCGTTCAATCTGATTAAAGATTGAAGGAAAATCTACAATAATAAAATAACAAAACTAAACAGACCAACGGAAACAATAAGATATTTAGACAAATACAATGAGATTTCGTGTAAAAGCGCGAATTAAACCGCATTGGCAATTGAGACCCCTCATTGATCAATAAATCTTTCTCCGCGTTCCACTTATTTAAACCGCGTCGGGGATTGAGTCTCATCTTTATTAATTAGTAAAATGGTAAAACTTTTCGCGATATTTAAACAACCACGTGCCGGGACTCGCAAAAGTTTTGGATAAATAAAAATAAGATTGCTAAATTTCTCGTGCCTATTTAATTGACTACGTGCCGAGTCTCGCCAATGTTTTGGATAACACGGGTCAACACAAAATTTGACTTTGACATTAAAGTATGAATTTCGATAAATTAGATCATAGATGAACGAAAAAAAATTATATGGCCTGAAAAAGTTTGCTTTTGTATCCAGGAGAACGTTTGAACAATATTTTTAAAAATT
>NW_012027292.1:9341-10271 GCF_000956235.1 Wasmannia auropunctata
AACGGCACTGCAGAACGGGTTAATAGGTTTCTTAAATCTACTATCTCCAAATTGATTGAAAGTCCCGATCTATGGGCATTGAGTTTGCATAAAGCCCAATATGTTGTTAATAATACTGTGCACTCGTCGACAACATCAACACCTAGCAAATTAATGCTGGGCTATGATAAGCGAAATCACACGGATCATAAATTGAAAGACTTTTTAGATTCTTTGGCCGAAATCGATAACGACATAATTAATCAGCGGGAGAAGTGCCGAGATACGGCGGTAGAGGCGACTCATCGAATCCAGGCTTACAATAAATTGTACTACGATAAAAGACATCGAAAGCCTACGCAATACAAAGAAGGAGAATATGTGATGATTTGTGACACCCAAAATGTACCTGGCGCTAGTCGCAAATTTAAATCGAATTACAAAGGGCCTTACTTAATAAGCAAGACCCTGAATAATAATCGTTATGTCGTTACCGATATTCCAGGATTCAGCCTGTCCTCCCGAGCGTATAATACAATTCTTTCTCCAGATAGGCTGAAGCCCTGGATCAAACCTTCGAATTAACTGTGAATATCTATATTTAGACTTAAGTTGCCGCAATATTATACTTAGTATCTCCATTATGGAGCAGTTATTTTGTTTATTGTATTGTGAAAAAAAGAGAAACTCTATATTTTGTTGCAAATAGTATTAAGTGTATCATGTTAAAAATTGTTCACACAAGGTTTCCGAGGACGAAAAACCGATACAGGCTGGCCGAACTGTAAGCGATTAGCCAGTATTTAAGTATTTCAAAGTTGGCGCGCTTGATTTACCGATATCAGTGCGCCGGTTACAAGCGATCGATATGATCGATCGCTATCGATCATGATTATGCGGGCTGCGTTCAGCGGCGCCCCTGTCGCTAAGGGTGATTGCTCCATTTTGGAA
>NW_012027292.1:12027-13217 GCF_000956235.1 Wasmannia auropunctata
TTCCGGATTACCTCCGCGCGGTTACCGGATCACTCACGATGTTTCAACACTTTGATTCTCGTGAGAATTCCGACTCTCTTGGTGTCCTTGATTCCCTCGCGGGGTTTCTTTGGGCCTGGGGATAAGGTCTGGCTCTTCTCCGATTATTCACGGTGTCTGAACACTGTGACTCGCGGGAATTCCGATTCTCTTGGTGTCCTTGATTCCCTCGCAAGGTTTCTTTGGGCCCGGGTTCAGAGTCTGGCTTTTCTCCGATATTATTTACGATGTCTGAACACTGTCACTCGCGGGAGTTCCGACTCACTTGGTGTCTTTGATTCCCTCGCGGGATTTCTTTGGGCCCGAGTTCAGAGTCGAGCTCTCCGTAATACTTCCGTGCGGTTACCGAATCACTCACGATGTTTCAACACTGTGATTCTCGCGAGAATTCCGACTCTCTTGGTGTCTTTGATACCCTCGCGTTGTTTCTTTGGGTCCGACTTAAAATTAAAATATAGGTCATTTAATATATAGGCGACGTTTTTCTGTCGGCGGTACCTCCAGGTACGCTCCCGTTGTGGCACGCTCAGGTGGTTGGTCCTGGGGAACTCTTTCTCGTCAGGGGCCGTGACTGGCGGCAGGTCTTATTCTTGGAGCGCCCTGTTACGTCTCCGACTGCAGGGTCTCTCGCCCGATCTGGGGCTTAGAGTGGCCATCCCTTTTATCCACGCTGGCTCGCACCGGAATCTGGAAGGAAGCTCGGCGGCCTAATTGTTCTCAAATTAAGGAAAGGAACGCGGACTAAAGATACGACTTGTGTAAGCTGTTTCCTCGATGGTTTCTTTTCCGCTCTCGCGGTCCTCTTCTCGTGGTCGCTGCGGCGTCGGTGAGACGGGAAAAATCCTACAAGTTCTTCGGGAGCCGCTGATACGATATAATAAACAATCAAGATCGCTACGGAAATTAAGAATGATAATAAAGGGTATTCGGGCGGCGGGAGCCACGCAAATGTGGCTCCGCGGCCCGCGGCCAGCGCCACGCGTCCGCCTCCGAAAATTGGAAGGACGTAGGACACAAAACTACCGCCCGCGGTCGGGTCCGTAGATCCCTTGTGACGGACGGTCCAAAAAGGGACGTCACGTCACAGTATTAATCATCGTCTGAAATACAATTATTGCTAATGTCTCTTCCGAATTACCGCATTTCTCGTA
>NW_012027292.1:19229-19902 GCF_000956235.1 Wasmannia auropunctata
GTTCAAATTATAAACCGATTAAAGTTATCCTATTACGGCGTCTGAAATTCGCGCGCTTAGGCATGGTACATTGCGCGCGCAATTGCGGGGTGCCTTTGTCCATTGACTCACATTTAAATATTAACATAATTGATGCGCTTATCGCAAAAATATCTAATTATCGAAATTAGAGTTTCTTATTTGAAAACATTAATGATTTTATAAGTTAATAACGTTTTAAGTTAAAAAATCGAACTTTGACAGTTAGGTTACTTTTGCTGTAGGCGTCTCAATTTTTCATACAATGACAAAGAGATCGCTTTTAAGCTTTGTCTCGTTTATTTATGATTATTTTTAATATCAGTAAAATATTACAAAATATCAATGAATAAAAGTAAGATAAGAGAAATAGTATTAATTTTAAAAATAATGAGATTTACAGGAACTGTTCGAAGTGACCACCATCGCACTCAATACACAATTGGGCGCGTCTTTTATAGATTTTTGTATAAATGGATTGGACACGGTGGTTCTAGAAATTGGCCTGCCCGATCACCGGATCTAAATTCTATGGACTTTTTTTTTATGGGGTCATTTAAAACAATATGTTTACCAAGAACCGATTGGTGATCTCAAAAAAATTAGAAGACAAAATAATAGAAGCCATTGCCACTTTATCGCCTAATATGATTAT
>NW_012027293.1:0-487 GCF_000956235.1 Wasmannia auropunctata
AAGTATCGCATGTCTCTTCGTCAGTATCGAATGAATCCTCAGCTGTTGGTGATTCAACATTAGAACACGACCGGCCTTGACAATTCGTGCATGCCAGAGAACAAAACAACCCAACTTTTTTGCAACCACATTTAGCACTGCATCCCTTTTTACAGTTGCAAAAAATTGTGTTTAATAATTTTTCCGGCGCAGGTGGGAGTAAAGTTTGAATTGGTTCTAACGTATTATCGACCAACTTCCAACCCCAATCTGTTGGGTCTAGCTAATAATCAAGCCACACTTGAATTTGGTAATACCCGAAAAAGATGTTGATGAGCAGCAACTGAGGAAGACAAGCTAATTGTACTTGTTTTTTATTCCGGGTGTTTTTAACAAAACATGCATATCGATATTTATCTAAGCAGGTAGTTTTTTTAGGAGCTCCGTACATACAAAGCAGAAAGCGAATTCCGTTGGTGATAACTTCTTGTGGAGTTGGATAAATATC
>NW_012027293.1:9626-9984 GCF_000956235.1 Wasmannia auropunctata
CATGTAGGTATATACATATACATATATGTATGTAACTTATCTATACCATTATTATATTTATACATGTACGTAATAATTATATATAGGCAATTTTTTTTATTACTTCAAACTTCACTTTTTATAAAAGAAAAGTATTCTTTTCATTACTTTTCTATTTCATCCTACTATTATTTTTTCTTGACGTACGAACAAAAATTATACACGAGAAAAAGAAATATATGGATATATTTCATATATCATTATAAATATTTATAAATGAAAAATGTTTTCTCAGATATTCAAAAAAATCCAATATTGTATAATAATTACATATCTATTTTTTTTTAATAAATAAAAGAAAAGAGATCGGAAGAGCACA
>NW_012027293.1:10004-13567 GCF_000956235.1 Wasmannia auropunctata
ATGGTTTTTTTAAATTAATTGACGCATTTTTCGCATTACGGGTTTAATATTCTAGCACAATGTAGCACAAACCTAGCACAATTCAGCACAACTGTCGAAATTATTTAATTCTAAAAGTGGGGGTTTACTTCGTAAAGGTAATTAAATACAATTATACTGTGGTTGCTAAATCAAAGTTATGTTTCCCTAAATTAAATAATAAAGTTATGGCCCTAAATTACTTTATGTGCATATATAATTGAAGTAAAATAATTGCTTTATTACCCAACTTAATTAATGTCAGACTACAATTAAGTAACTAATAAAAGCATAATTAAATAGCCATTCACCGCATTTATTTAATACATATGGTATTTTATACTTTTATCATGTTTCTTGTATTTACACACTTCTGTATTTACATTCAATTATTTTTGATAACGTTATTATTTTTTACATCTTTATTTACGTTTTTATTTTTTACATCTTCATGTATAAGTCATTTATAATTTTAATGTTGTAATTTGTCATAATATAATCACATGTGCTTGTAAATTTTGAGATATTTATTGGATATATAGAGAGTGTATATTAAATAAACACTTTTCATTTATTTAAGATTACAGCAATTGTTTGCGTAACAGCAAGTAGAGAAGTAAAGATGTAACATCACTCTTATTCGGGATACGGATAAAATCTGGAGCGGATAAACGAAATTGAAAGTATCCGGAAGAAACGTCGGCGCACAAAGGACGAAAGCGAAAAAGGCTGGAAAAGGTCGAGCTGCTTTCAAATGGAATCCCAAAAAACGTATCCGATTTCAGTTAGACGGACGCGTTCTGCCGCCACTTTTACGTTTCAGTTTATCTAGGCAGCGAACAAACTTCCGGCCGCGATGAGTAAATTTCCCGTCATGTCGGCCAATCACGAAAAAAAAAACGATTGTTTCTAGCGACGATCAAACAGTGGGAAACCTAGTCTATGGCCAACTTCAAATTTGATTATCCTTAGAAATATCGATAGATATTTTGATGTTAATATCCATTGATATACATAAATTAAGGCTAAAAGAATATTTAACAACATAAAGATAACAATATAGGTAAGTTAAACGGTTATACAGTCATAATAATCAAATTTGCAAACAGTAAAAAGTGGGACTAATCAATCTTTATAGCGTTTTAGATAAAGCCGTTACATGTTTCACACATTTTAGGATAAATAAATCCACATTCTCGCTCTATGCGTTTGCGTTAACATAAATATTAGCTATTGATTAAATAAATTGTATCTACACACGGGATTCATCATCCAACCCGCTTATTATGATTTGATTTACGTACACTATATTTCGCCAACGGCATTAATTTCTCGCCGCATTCAGCGCGCATTTATTCGTCATTAAGCGTCGCCGCGATGAAAGTCACGCAATTAATTCATCGCGCGATTGCCGTTTGTCCGCTGCACACGATTATCGTGTGGCCGCAAAATGCCGCCTTTAATTCGCTCGACGCTATACCGGCCGTGCAGCTGATAACGCTGCCAATAAGGTCTCGTTAAAATATGCTTCCGCACGGCAATTAGAGCGATCAATTTTTATTGTACAGTCCGCGCGGCGCGGCGCGTTGCGTTGAAAATTTCGGACAAAACACGCGGCGCGGACAAATAATACACCGCTGCGTCGGACAGCAGAACCGATCTCTCAATCGATCTCGTGAAATACGGTCCTTTGATGTTGACAGAATATTGATACTTCTCCCCCAACGGCAGAGAAATATTTTCGCTATTTATAATCCTTTCATTTTCTAAGAATAAAAGAGCAAGGTTAACGTTATAGCCAAAAAACAATCAAAATATGCATATTATGAAAAAGTATATCAAATCAAATAAAAATTTAAACTTTCAACTTTCTCATTCTTATTTACAAAAATTTAATTCGAAATAAAAAGATGAAAAAATCATTTTTGAAAAAAGTCCTTTTTGAATTTCTTTTAGACGATTACGAATTTTTTTTCTGATTTGCTAAATGCTCTGAAAAATTTTTGAAATTCGTTTTTTTTCTGATTTTAATCGGACAGCTGAAGTCGGGACTTGTATCGTTTGAAAGTGCAGCCAAAACACGAACTTGGTGACTGTGCCGATTGTGATGAAAAATATCCGATTCATCGCGATGCAACAGCAATTGAATTGGAACGACAGGTTTTCGATGCAATACTTGATATACATACATATTGTTCAAAATGATAATTTGACTATATACGTATGTAAACCGAGCTGTCGCGCGATATCAAAATATCGCACGCGTATTTGTCATTTATAACGCGTGGAAATCTATTTCTCGCGCGTAAAATCTACAACTTGTACACCAACAATAACTTTATAGAAAATAGCCTCTTTTTTTCTTCAGTTGTATAAATATAAAGATATATATCGTTATAACGCGCTAATTATTATGCAATCCGTTTTCACATTTACGCTAATTTTTGAATGAGCTTTTCCAATAACGATCCAATTGTCGGAGGGAGTTTCATTATATATGTGTATTTACAATGTACATATATTGAATTATATATATGTTACACATATATATCGCTGTTTGATTTAATTAATCAACCAATACTCTTTTCCATTGTACCTGCATTATACTGTATTTTTGCAATATATACCATCATTCACATTTTTTATCTTCATTTTTTATCACTATAATAACGTAATATCGACGAGAGTGTATGTACAATCGTATTATTACAATTCCGCATACCAATCGTCCTACTTCTAAATTTAATTTTCCATCACAAATTTCTGATGATATTGATAATGAGCATATATTACATATTGAGGAAAGCTTTAAAGGTCAAAAAACGAGCAAATTATAGATTTATAAATAAATAAAATATCCTTTAATATCAAATTATAAAAATCCTTTAATACCGAATTATAAAAACGTATCGTACTTTAAAGATTCTTTATTAGTTTGTAAAATAAATAATTTAAAATATTGAAATTAAAAAATAAAGAACTGAATTGAAGTTATAGTTAAGTTATAATTAATTAGTTTAAATAAATTAAAAGAAAAGGGAAAAAAACCGGAACGTTATAAAAATTACAAAGTGAAGAGGTATATCAAACTAGATACATGTATAAACAAATTCTTTTTGAATTCGATAACATAAAATTAAATTGTTCATCGAATAAAATGTTTACACAATTCATCGCAAACACAAATTCATCGTTCGGTGGCGAAAAAGAATTGAGTCCGAAAATAAAAAGTGGATTGGAATTCAAAAAATGTTTAATGTTAACCAGTCAAACTGTCAAATATTATCTTCAGTAAGAAGTAAAAACGTGAAAATGAAACGTTAAATCCAAAGCTGGTTAAATACTTCAAGTTTAACGTACATAAAATGTTTACGTTGACGTCAGTATATGTATACTATATAGACATGTTTAGTGATAGCCTCTTATTAAAATATGTAATATTAGAGTAGGATAACTGTCCCAATTACCTACTGCCGCTTGTTTTAATTGTGATATTAGAATAAAAAATATAAGAACGTTATGTATTAAAAATATTTTAGTGTTAA
>NW_012027293.1:18392-25510 GCF_000956235.1 Wasmannia auropunctata
AACTTACAACTTTTTAATTAATCCGAAATTCAATTGGGAATTCAATTCTTATTCAACTAGGAATAAGAAGTTTCAGATTCTATGTATAGGCTGGAAAACTGATTTGTTTAACTAAATTATATATTTTTGAATAATAACAGTAGAATACAATTATTGTTTGAGCAAATGCTTTATAAAATATGAGAAAAAACTTCTAATGGCCAATTCAGTTGAACTAATGCGTGCACTCAGTACGCACTGGTGCACATTAAAGCCATTGTATATACAAATTGACAAAGATTTCGTGTTTAATATAAAAACAGGTTAAACCGCGATATATTTTGTTATTGCTATTTAGTTTAATATATATTGTTTAATTCAAAATATTTGCATAATTCACTTTTACGCTCTTAGATTAAAATGATTAGAACAATATATAATGATTGAGCACACTAGTGCGTCTAACTAAATTTGCTATAACTCTCATTTCCCTCTTATTGATGTTCTGATTTCATTTTTAATAAAATTTAAATAAAATTATTTTCTTCTTATAAAAATAGTAAGAAGAAAATGATTATAAATTATCCATAATCAAATTTTAAATTCGTCAATATGCAATATAAAAGATGCCTTTCATTCGTAAAGTATAAAAATATAATACCAATTAACATTATTTTCCAAATAAGAGATTATTTTCTTCTCTGGAGTTTCCCCTGAAATAATGTATGTATGGTAAAATATGTACCCCCTCTCGTCTCTACTTAAATACATGTATTACTATATACATCATTAAAATGACGCAAATAATCACGCACTAACGAGTACCGAAAAAAAATGCGCTATCATGTATCTCCGTCGTTTCCTATTTCTACGAAGAAGAAAATTCTACACGAGACTTACCGCGATCCCGCCGTATTCCGGCCGCCGACTCTCTTTACTTTTGAGAGAAACCTCAGACCGGTTTATAAAGTTCCTATCTCACTGACGGTACGCCTTTATCTCTGTATAATTCTCAGGTGCAGCGATAATGTAAAATTTAATCTAGCTTAAAGTTTTGCAGCTGATGAAACCGGACGATTTTCGTCCCGTCGTGCCCGGGGTTCAAACTTTAAGGTCGACCCCGATAAAAAGTCGGCCCGCGCGCTACGATCTCCATTGTTCCTATTGACGCACCTATTTTTACGACACTATAATATTTTTTCCTCGCGCGCGAGATCGCGCCGTGTATCAAGTGCCTATCCCGACGATTTCGCACGAAAGTGTCGCGACGCGTCCCTGATCGCGCGACTGTTCCATAGGCCGAGACTTACGAATTACGTCATTGATGCACGCGACAGGGTGTAGGAATCAAGTTTTCATCGCGGTCGTTTCTCGCAAACGACGGCGCAAGTTTATCGGGGATGCCGGTAACTGGGTAAAGAGACCTATGCGCGCGACGTGCTCTCTTGCTTTTACGCCGGCGTACCTATACCGTAGCCGTCCCCGTGAATCTGTTTACGAGAAGCGCTATTTTAGATCAACATCGATAAACGTTATCATCGATCCATAAAAAAAGCAATAAAAAGTATAATTAATTTTATAAGCCATACAACGACTCAAATTGTTGCGCAATCGTTTTATTTCGCGAGAATATTGATATTTTTATTCCATTATTATTTTTCGGCAAAATCGCGCGCGCATTGCGTGTATCAATTATTTTATACCTTCTACATAGATATTACTTCGCGAAATAAATGTGTATAATAATTTTCCTGTGTTTATTTATCTTTTTTTTCGAAACATTCCAAAATTCGTGCGGAAATAACAAAAAAAAGTATAAAAAAATATTTGTACGAAATATTCTCACGAATCTCGAACATATTTATCTCAAATATTTCGCGCGAATCTGATTTTCGGCTGAATGAAATTAGCTTAGTAGGAAAAAAAAATCGCGCTGTCTGTTTGAACACAATTACACAATCCCACGGAGGATGCGGGAAAGAAGGACGGACCATTGCAATTTCTAGAGCTATGAATATTTTGCACGCGTCGGTGTTTCTTCTGTGTAGTGCCTCCTTCGCGGTACGTTTGGAACGCGTGTGGTGCATAAAGCGCGGAGAATGCAAGCGCACGAATTCAGTTTGACTTACAAAGTCCACCGACATGGCGGAGTGCCCTCGAATTTTTCTCCCTCCGTCGCACGTTCTCGTGCGCCCCCGGCTATCGAGCAACGTGCTTTAAGGTGCATACACACACACACACACACACACACACACACACACACACACACACACACACACACACACACACACACACACACACACACACACACACACACACACACACACACACTACTACGTCGATATAAGCCGCCACCACGATTTCCCAGCTCGCGGTCGCAAATATGTCACCCCGATAAAATTTACGAGTGAAATAAACACTTTACCCAAATACTTCGGTTAATATTTAATTCGCTGAGTTTTCTAAATAAAAGATTGATTGAAGTACTTAGCATAACTTTAAATAATTTCAGAGAACAAGTAACTATATCACTGAAAGAGAAAAGTGCAAAGAGAAAAATCATTACACTATTTCAGTTCATTCAATTTGTATAATTAATGGACAGCTCCATCGATTAGAAAAAGACACATTACATTTGCATATAATTAAGATAAAAACATCATTTTATAGTTTTTTTTTATCGTTGAAGCACTTATAGCTGCATGCAAAAAAGATATAAAATTTCTATAGCCTATAGTCTATATACCTTTTGTTATAAATTTTTATTCTTAGCCATTTTCTAAGAACGAAATTGATAAATCACCTTAATATATGTTTAATATATATATTTAAATATTTTAAATATAAGTGCAGAGTGTACCAAAGAAAACGCGCAAATTTAAAGAGGGTGAAATAAAAACATTGAAACTTTATTCAATTAATGTCAATTACATCAAAATATAAAACGTAATATAATAATTACAGTAATTACATTACCTTATAAAGTGCATTTATAACTTTTTTATATAATGTGTACTGTCTTACATCGTATATTTAAATAATTTGAATATGTTATTAAATTATCTTACCTTTTTATATACTTGGCGTCGCAACGCTACTGTCGCTTGTTATCCATCTTGACAATGATATTTTTCAAATGACACTTGAGTGCATGCATTTTTGTAATCTCTCTATGAAGTCTCTCATGATATTTTGCAACATTTCAAATGTAATATTTTCAATTTCTTTATGAATATTTGTATTATCAGTACTTGGAAATTACATTCAAAATGTGGTCATTTGAAAGATGTCATTTTTTCGAGATGTAATGGCTGTCAAGCGACGCATTAACGTCGCGATGCGGAGTATGTAAAAATAATAAGATTATTTGTAAATGGCATATTATATTCTATATGGATTGGAATGAAAAGTAATTAAATTTTTATTTACCTTCTTTACTTGTTCTCTTCTTTAATCTGTATCGATTAGCCCATTATATCAATTACCCCATTATGTCAATTATCATCTTGATATTAAATGCAAGAAGTTAAATTATCGTGTTATTTTTAGACAAACGTGGATATGCGCAACCGTTTCTCGATTAGAAACTATTATTAGGTTTAGATTTGAAATAAGGTGGTACGGAGGTTTTAGCGTCAGCTCCTCCTCGACACAAAGGGACGGAATTTCCCGGGATCTGTAAAGTTTACGAGGCGCAAAGTCGTGCTAGTTTAAAATTTCAGCGAGAGACGAGAGTCTCGTTCTCGTAGCCTGAAGCCATCGCGCTAGATACTCTTAATACATCGCTGACTCCCTCGAAGGCGAACTTCGAATAAAAAAGGGTATTCCTTGGTTGTTAGGCGTCGACTTTCTTTCATCTTAGATTGTACGGAAAATAAAGATTTGATACGGGAAAAAAGTATGGTGAAAGAAACTCTGAATCTTTTAGTCCTTAGCAAGTTAATATTACAATACATTCGCAAATTATTAATATTACAATACACTCGTCATAATTAATCTTTTGTAAAAGAGCAGTACAGTTATGTTACATGTTCTATGAAAAACAGCCGGCATAATCCGCATAATAGATAATGAATGAAAAAAATAAATATTTCTTTAATAAAATATTTTTCAGTGATTAATGATCTCTAATAAAATATTTTTCAGTAATTAATAGTCGTCAGTTTTCAATATTTTTATAACGTATAATTAAATAATTCATATTTGAAAAATATTTAATTGGTACACTTTAAAAATGTTTCTCTAGTTATTGATATCTAACAAATATCTTTTTTAACAAAATATTTTTCAATAATACAATTAATAATCATCAAGTTTCAATATTTTTATAACGTTATAATAAAATAAATAATTCATACTTTAAAAATACCTAATTAGATTACCTTAAAAATGTTTCTCTTTCTTTTTGTTACTGATAATTTGATATTTATATTTTTTTAATAACAAATTTTTATTACTTCTAGCATTTAGCCAAAGAAGGAACTTGGTTTATACTTTTTTTTTATCAAATCATCCATCTATTTTTCAAAATTTACATTTCACTTATCTACCTGTTCTTATGCTGATATATTTCTAAACATTTTTTAAATAAAATATTTGTCAGTAATGTTATTATATAATCGTCACATTTCAATATCTTTATAACGCATAATTAAATAAATAATTTATACTTAAAAAATACCTAATTACAGCTTTTTGAAAATGTTTCTATTATTAATAATCCATTTAACAAAAATTTCGTCGACAAACAATCACATTGCCGGAACAAGCGAACGAAAGAAACAAAAGGAACACAGGCAACAGCGACAGGGATGCGTGCTGGGTGAAATAATCAACGACACGTCGTCAGTTTCCAGAGGACCGCTTTTCTAAGCACGTTTCGGGGATAGAGAGGCGGGAGGAGGACCGTAGGTAAGGAAGTAGTTACGGAAGAAAGGAAGTCCCGGGAAGAAAGAGAAGGAGGAGGATGTTATCTTTTATCTACTCGCGAGTTACGACCGGTTGTTTGGCGGACGCCATTGTACCGTTTCTATGGTCAAGACACGTAACGTGCGGAAACAGCAGCCGACTCTTCTCTCTCGCTCCCTGCTCTACTCCCGTCGCGAGCGCAGATGATCTTCGCAATGGAGGAGAAACATTAAGTTATGAAACTTCTCCACCCGATCTCCGCGTCGCCAATCTCTTCTGTAAGCGTAGATATTTATTTTCGCATTTCTATAGTCTCGAGGAAGCGAGGGATTTGTACGGGAGAAAATCTCTTCGATGTTGCGCGGTATTTGTTAAGTGTAAATAATCGTCCGCGTAATCAGTGATAATCTCCAAACAAACCAGGTAAAAGATATCTTATCTACTGCATACTTTTAACTATCGAGTGTAGCAATATAAAATAACTTTATTCAGAAATATTCGCCAATTCTTTAAAAGCTTTCATGCATTTGCTGAATCCTCGTATAGCTACGCTCTTTTCAACAAAAAAAAAAGACAAATTCCTGTTAAATGTGACATTTTTACAGGGAGAGAGAGAGAGAGAGAGAGAGAGAGAGAGACTCTTCCTTCAAACTATCTCTATTAAAAGTAAGGGAAGGAGGGCAAATAGTGTCACTTTAAATTTCTCCTCTTTTCCGCGTCTATTTTATCACTACTCGTTAATAGAAAGTCAGTTCTCAAGCATCTAATCATCTTCTGAAAAAGCCGTAGAAATCAAAAGCCAAATATAGCTAGCAGAGAAATTTCAAATTTTTCATTTGTGAAATAAGGTAAAACCTGGATCTTTTGTTGATATTTAAAGTTATATTTTCTTAGTTGCTGAATCATTGAATGAGATCTAATCTATTCTATGTCATACAGTACCTTTTTCTTCTATTTTGATATAATTCCAATGCTTGTATATTAATTTTATTTCTCTCAGTAAAGTTTTAAAGAAAAAAATAGCTCTTGGGGCAAATAACGACAAGTCAAAAAGCTTTTTAATATTTGAATATGATTTTTCTAATTCATTTCGAATAATATGAGATTAGTTACAAGACAAGATCCAGAATAAATGTGATTTTCAATAAGAAATACTAGCAAATAACGTTACTACTATTATTTATCAACACATAAAAATTTACATATGGTAGAATATAGAAATTAATATAAATTACCTTTTCTAATCAAAATGTCAAAAGAAAGATCGATTAGGAGCTAAGAATTATGTATTTTGTAATTGTCCCATAGGGTGTCATTATTTACCCATAGGGTGGGGCAAATAGTGACAAATGTAGGTTTCAGTTTTTATGAAAATCTAGCCCGTATACATAACTTATGGAAACTCTAATTAAGTTTTTTGTATGTTTGAAAGTGGAAAGTACTATTTAGTAAAAAATCATATCTTGTAAACTTGAAATTAGCTTGTACGGGAGAGAGGAAAAAATCCGTCACTATTTGTCCCCCTCCCCCTCTCTTACATTACTTTTTAATTGTCAGTTGTATTTAAAATGAAAAATTAATGTCGTTAAACTATAAGAACGTAAAATCTAAATAACGATGTTATTAAAAATTTGCAGATATTTTAAATGTTATTATTTTAAATGTAAATTTCTAATGTATGTATAATTTTATAACACAAAGTTAAGTTAGTCACTTTCTGTAAAAGGAATTACAGTATCTTTTTTTATAATAATTTAATAATATTTTAATATCTTTCTAAATGTACGCATATATCTATTAAAATAATGTACATACAATAAATATTAGTATTGAAATATTATCCTTCTAAAAAGAATTCTTTATCCAATTCAAAATTTTATCTGTTGTTCAAGAATAATATTTCTCATATCTCTGTTTCTCTCTCTCTCTCTCTCTCTCTCTCTCTCTCTCTCTCGCTCTAATTTGCACGTAAATTTTCCTCTCTTAATATAAATTACAGTTTCACTTACATTGAACTACAATTTCCCGTCAGGCTTTCAACAATTCTCATTTAGCGAACATTACCGAGAGCTGCCTACTGAGTGGGCGGGGTGTGCAACCTTACTGCAGGGCGCACAAATGAAACGATTCCGGGGGTGAAACGCGTACGTGAGCGACAATTTTCCTGCGTGCACGCGTCGAAACGAAATTCGTGTCGTATGCGCACGGAAATTACGAGTATAGCATACGCG
>NW_012027294.1:0-1112 GCF_000956235.1 Wasmannia auropunctata
AATCGCTAGAAAAGTTTTATACGTATATCCCCGAAAATAGAGAAATTAGAGAAAAAGATAGGTACTAGAAAATCAATTCTTTTTACGTGTTTTAAATAATTTTGTATAATGTGAAATCTGGAGAACAGAAAAGTAAATAAAGATTTTTTTCTAAAGAAAGAAACATTTAAAAAAAGAGTTTTGTATGAAAAACAGAAGAAAATTATATGATTAAATACGTAATTTTGTCTCTTTTGACGTTTTAAATCGCTAAAAAAGTTTTATACGTATATTCCCGACAACAGAAAAACTAGAAAAAAAGATAGGTACTATAAAATCAATTCTTTTTACGTGTTTTTAAAATAACTTCTGTATAATAGTTAAAATNTGAAAAAATAAAAAAAAGTATTTTTTTCTAAAAGAAAGAAAAAATTTAAAAAAAAAAATGTTGTATGAAAAACAGAAGAAAATTATGTGATTAAATGAGTAATTTTGTCTCTTTTGACGTTTTAAATCGCTAGAAAAGTTTTATACGTATATCCCCGAAAATAGAGAAACTAGAGAAAAAGATAGATACTATAAAATCAATTATTTTTACGTGTTTTAAATAATTTTGTATAATGTGAAATAAGAAGAATAGAAAAGTAAAAGATTTTTTCTAAAAAAAGAAAAATTAAAAAAAAGTTTTGTATGAAAAACAGAAGAGAATTATGTGATTAAATAAGTAATTTTGTCTCTTTTGACGTTTTAAATCGCTAGAAAAATTTTATACGTATATCCCCGAAAATAGAGAAATTAGAGAAAAAGATAGGTATTATAAAATCAATTCTTTTTACGTGTTTTAAAAAACTCTGTATAATGTGAAATATGGAAAATAAAAAAGATTTTTTCTAAAAAAAGAAAAATTTTAAAAAAAGTTTTGTATGAAAAACAGAAGAAAACTATGTGATTAAATAAATAATTTTGTCTCTTTTGACGTTTTAAATCGCCAGAAAAGTTTTATACGTATATCCCCGAAAATAGAGAAATTAGAGAAAAAGATAGGTACTATAAAATCAATTCTTTTTACGTATTTTAAATAATTTTGTATAATGTGAAATATGGAGAACAGAAATGTGAAGGAAGATTTTTTC
>NW_012027294.1:5260-7865 GCF_000956235.1 Wasmannia auropunctata
TTTTTTTGCTTAATTCGCCAGAACTATTTTTAATTTTATACAGGAACTCTGGAACTCTTTGGGGTGCACTCAGAACTGTATCGAAAAATTGATTTTTTTAAAAATGAGGTGCTAACTTCACAGAGGTCAAATTTTCGGCCTTTTACTAACGAATCATCTTAACCCGTAAAGGCTATGTTTCATTTGAATGGTTTTGTTTAACACAAAGTTTTAAAAACAATTACGTTCTTTTTTCGAAAATTTAATATTACCAATCAATTGGTCAGAAAATTTTACATTGAGAAACACACATTTTGCTTTAATTTTGCTTCTTATTTTCAGAAGATATAAAAATTTTAAAAACGCGAATTCGCACCCAGGTGTCCTTTAAGTTCGAGTTGCAGAAGTAAAATAATATATCTAAATACCTGACAAATAATTCGAGTTAAAGTAGATTTTATTTCGATTTATAGAAGTTTTCCGCAGTGGAAAGGAATGAACAAAATTTTCGTTTTATAGAGGTTTTCGAGTAGTATAGAGGTTCGAGTTATCGAGATGCGACTGTATTAAATGCAAGTCTTTAAATTATGAAAAGAAATGTTGGTATTACTCTCTCACTCTTTCTCTCTCTAATTTATATCTATATCATTCCCAATGATCCATCTACTTCAGGATGCGCGATTACGCTGCACTATCGCGCTTCCTGGTGACTTCATCGTTTCCCCTGACCTTAAACGATACATCGGAATTCGCCCAGTTGGGTGGGAAGTAAAGTACGAGTATAATACGTACATCGATCTCTCGCTCGTGCGAGAAACGGAGATACAAGATCAAGTATCAGATTACGTACCCGCGCACTCCTCCAGTATCTGCACGGTCTCTCCGATTTCCAGGGGTAATCCATAACGCGTGTCCCCCCGCCAGTTGTACACAGCTGTAAAAAGAGATCATAGCGGAATATTATCAGCGCGTGAACGGAATGTGCGCCACGGCGCGATATGACGCGATGATATATTTTTAACGAGCACACGACCGCGGTCGTCATTTACCGGTTAACTAGATCTCGTTACACATAGTCCGCGTAAACTAACCCGCCACCACGCGACTGATAACTGTTAATAACGCGACGAAGCGGCACCATCATGCCGCCGATTTGCACTAGTTACTTTATAAGCAATGCAACATAACGATAATTCTCGATATTAGAATTAATCAAAATTATGAAATAAATATATATATACAAATTTTACACGGAAACAATTTTCTTGAATCCAGATCAGAAAATAATTTTTATTCAATAATCAAAATAATTTTGTCCGAAAGTCAAAATGATTGCTAAAATAACAAAATGTTTTATAGCAATGTTTATTATCAGTTTTAACAAATTATTTTGATGATTCAACAAAAAATTATTTTCAGATCTGTTTTTAGCAAAATTTTTAGACAACTTTCAACAAAATCGTTCTTTCCGTGTAAAAAATTACTCCACGTATTATGAGATAATATGCCGTGCAAAATATTATAGCACTTTGTATCGTGTGTCTGTATAATATGTTAATTTATATACACAAGCAATTATTATCTTATTTATCAGTATTAATTAATATTAATAGTACGTATGTATATATATTACATTATACATGTACAATATAACATAGAAAAATTCACCGATACCGTCACTTTGTTTTTAGATTATATTTCTTAAACAAAAAACTGAAAATAAAACTTTGAAAACATAAAATACAAACTGAAAAATGTCTTCCATCAGATAATATAATAATTTTTTACATAATACTGTTTAGAATTTTGCAATATTTAAAATTTTTAAAAGATAAGGAAAAATGAGCGCCAAAATCGGCAAAAATAAAAAAGAAAATAAGAGAAAAAAATATAAATAAAACAATTTTAAGATACTACAAATATATAAAACAATCTAACACTAACAATAATATATCCAATGTTATTTAAATTACACAATTTGCGAAAAAAAATTATAAGAGTGTTTCGCATTTCTATAAAAATTTATTTTTAATTAATTTTATATAGAAACAAATCACAAATATGATAAATTATGAATTTTTATCTCTTTAATTATCTAAACAGATATTTTTATCAGTAAAAGTGCAACGTTTAGTTTCCGAGAAATACATTAAGTGGATATCTCTTTAGAAAACCTATATCAGTTTCGACGCTTTTTCTTTATACATACATTTATATAGTTTCTATAAATTAAATATATATGACATATTATATTAAATATATTTTTAATTTCTATAAATTAAATATATACATAATGTATATTCTAATATATCTGCTCTAATTGTTCATATGAGTGTTGGCGAGCAATATTATCGTATCAGATAAGATGTTATCATTTTTATAGAGATACGACTTTATATTGTATTGAGTTTATATCTTCGCAGTCATAGTTTATTAATGTAAGCATTTTATTAGGAGTGTGATTTAGTTTTCAGGTTTTTTTTCTCAATAACTGATTTATATCGTATATGAATACTTTAAGAGGATCCTAAATCCTAGATCAAACTCCAAAAATCCGCTGTTTTACCGACAATTTGTGAGTATGTATGCGTGCGATATTGATGTAGTAGTGTGTAGTGATGTGTCA
>NW_012027294.1:10906-41670 GCF_000956235.1 Wasmannia auropunctata
GCTTAATATAAGTTAATTTTTCATAATTTTATTTTATAGTAGATTTAAATTATCATCATTTTAGCCTTTACGCAGAACGAGAAAGCCAATATATTGATTCTGAAACGCATTTTGAAGCAAGAACTTCAATGAATAATTATTATAATAAATTCTACTTAAGGAAAAGCTGTTTAGAAAAAGAATTAAAAAGATTCTTCTTTTGTAAAAGTTAAATGTACATCACACTCAAATTAATTATATAATTATATAATTACTATTTACAATTAATTAATTTCGGAATTATAAAAAAAACCACATTTGTATTTTTTCAATGAAATAAAACACGTTTATTTCTAATGTTTTTTCTATTAAAGAAAAAACGTTTTTTTTTTACATTTTTTACTATGTAATTTACAAGCTGCATCAATCTTGGGAGAATCGAAATCAAAGATTTAAAAACTGAAAGTTCACTTAATGTTGAAATAAATCAATGTAATATGTGTTGAAAGAGAAAATACAAGATAATGAGTTCAGAATCATTTCGAATCATTTAGAATGAGTTTAGAATCATTGGCGTCATAAACCCTAAATTTTGCACGATTAAGAAAGTTCCAGCGTTTGAAATATGAGACAAGTCCATAATACACACATAATACGAAGATTAATTATATTCACAATATCCAGAAAAAATTTCATTGGTTTTTACCGTACTGAAGATATTTGAAGATATTTAATTCTAAATGTATAACATTTTACATCACAAGTATATGCAATAACCTTATTTTGTAGGCATTTTCTGTTAATTTAAAACATTTACATATAAGACAGAAATTTAAAAATTGTAATACTTACAGAATAAATATTTAAATTCGTTTTGATAAAGTTTTATCTGAAATTGACCGTCTAGTTTAAATAAAGAAATTTATATCTGTTGATAATGAAAAACAAAAATATTTGTCCAAATAGACATGTTGTCAAATTTAACACAAACTGTAAAACGATATATATTTGATGCATAAAAGTAAAAATACGCCAAATTTATGATAAAAAAATATTAATTTATACATTTTTTATTAAATTATATTTTATTTATTATTTTTTAAGATATAATAGCAAATATAAATGTCATATTCATATTTCATTTCCTGCTGTTGATATTCAGGTCAAATAAGAGTCTTATAATTCATATTTTGTCAATTAAAAAATATTTCCTAATATAGAAAATTAATAAAAATTACGTACAATGACATTAGTAAAATAGATATTGTTAATAAATGTTTTAATATTATTTTAATTGTTTTACACAATTTTAAGGATAAAACTTTGGTTTATTGACTAGAGAGTAGCGCTGCTGGAACCTCCTTAAAGAAGTAAATTTAATTATAAATTACGTTACAATGTGAAATATAAAGTGCGTGCGCCGCTCTCCTAGACGTCCATCATCAACCAAACTGCACAAATTGACGCTACAAATCTTTCTTTAAATTTGCAATCCTGTGGAATCGCCACGACAGATCGAACATCCATGTGAATGACGATGGTCGGCTTTCTTCTTTTTTTTTTTTCCTTTCCTTTTTTGCCGGACAATACAATGAGGTATTTTGCCGCGATCCATCTGGGCAGAGGTCCGCGACAATACGCTGCCACGTGTTTGCCGCGAGAGAGACAGTGCGATCAATAGAATGTCACTTATACGCGGAATGTTTTGCGTCACCGGATGGCAGACAGACTATATTCCGCATGGTCTCTTCTGACCTTAATAGAAAATTTCCTCGCGTAATAGAGACAGATCAGACGGAGCTTTCTTCGTGGATATTTTTCTGGATATTTAAAATCGTATATTCAAAAACGTTGAAAATTCGCGGACAACGTAAATTAACTTTTCAGAATAATAAACGTGTAGTATCGCGCGTTAAGTTAATTTCTCTCGTTAAAATAATTTGAACAAAAGCGCATAAAATTGTACAACGAATAGGAGAAAAGCCCAAAGTGAGCTTAAATAAAGGTAAAAAACAACGTAATGCAACGTAAAAGCAACGTAAAATAAACTGTATAATAATAAAACAAAAAATATATATAATATGGAACGCGCAAAATAAAAGATACTAATATTATATGATACTAATAATAATACTAATATTATATCATATAAAAGAAGATTGCTTAATACCATTATATCATTTTGTTTTTTAACGGATTAGGCTATCTTTGAGGCCTTAAAAGATACCTAAGTTTAAGATTTTTTTGTGAGTAAATAGATAACTTTATTAAAAATCTATTTAAAGGACATTGTTGTATATATATAAGAAAGCAAAAAAAATATTTTTTTATTTTTTTATGTCCAAAATGGCGGCTCACTGGTCTACTTGCGGAATCCTTTTTTTCTGTATCTTCAAATCGGTACAAGATTCCAAGCATACGGCATATTTGATCTTAAACAAAACACAAAAATTTTCATTATCTACATATTAAAGACTAATGAAGTATACGTAGGGGTTTTTTAAAATATTGATTTTTCTCAAAATGGCAGCTATTTTATGAAAAATGTGTATTTTTCGCCAGTATAAGTCTTTCTTAAAATAGCTGCCATTTTGAGAAAAATCAATATTTTAAAAAATCCCTACGTACTTCATTAATCTTTAATATATAAATAATGAAAATTCTTTGTTTTGTTCCAGGTCAAACCATGTACCTGGAATCCTGTGCACCAATAGAAAAAAGGGATTTTGCAAATGTAGGCCAGTCCGCCGCCATTTTGAACACAAGAAAAATAAAAAAATATTTTTCTAATTTCTTATATATGTACAATAATGTCCTCTAAACAGATTTTAAATAAAATTATCCATTTACCCACAAAAAATCCCAAACTTTAGGTATCATTCTAAAACCTCAAAGGTGGCGTAACCCCTTAATTGTATTTCTTAAACAAAAGCTAAAAATAAACTTTGAAAACATAGATACAAATTGGAAAGTATATATCTTCTATTGAATAATTAGTAATTTCTTTAATACTCTTTGAAATTTTGCAATATTTAACATTTTCGTAAGATAAGGAAAAATGAATGATAAGAAAAAATTAGTTTTAAAACCGACAAAAATAAGAAAGAACAATATAAATAAAACAGTTTTAGAAAACTATAAACATGAAAAAAACAATTCAATATTAACAATAATATATACAATATTATTCAAACTACACAATTTGTAAAAAAAAATCGTAAGCGTGTTACTTTTCGCGTTTGTAGAATTTGTTTTCAACTAATTTTATGTACAAACAAATCACAAGTATATAATTATGGGTATTTACCTCTTTATAATTATAAATAGCTCACGGTTTCATCGGTACTTATTAATACAGTGCAACGTTTAGTTTTCGAGATAAACAAGTGGGTGTCTTTTTCGAAGATCTATATGTCGGTATCGCGGCGATTTTCCTCTACAGGCGCACGATAAAGTTCAGAAAAATAAAAATTTTAGCTTTTTTTATATTTATGGAATTTTACAACAAATTTATTTTTTTATTTGTGCTTCTCGCTCTCTCTCTCTCTCTATCTTCTTTTTCTTTCTCCTCTCGTAAATAATAAAATACTGAAAATTGTCCAAATATTTAAAAAATATTTAAAAAAATAAAATACTGAAAATTATCCAAATATTAAAAAAAAAATCATGCTTTTCGAAATAATTCCATTCCTGCCCGCCCGAAACGAACAAAGAACAGACCGTGAAGTGTTCACGTCTCGCGCGGGTTTCCCCCATATAGCTTTTCCCGGGGAATTAAATCGATAACTCCCTTTCTCGACCGTACGAAACATTCGCGACCGTAGGGGGACCGCAGGCATAGGGTCTGGCGGCCATTTCGGCCGTTCTTTTCCCGAATTTTCCGTCCTTTCCTACCAACCGGAGCCTCAATGATGGTGGCTTCGTGTGTACGACAGTCTCGAAACTTAAAAATTTACGCGCATCCACTTCGAGTGGATGGAAAAGCGAGAAAACGAGCGGCAAAAGCCGAAAGCACCGAAAACATTTTTAAATGTATACATAACTTTGTGTATAAACGCTAAATTACTGTGAAAAATTCTATACGAAAATATTCGCCTTTATATTTTAAACGTTCCTCTCTCTCTCTCTTTTTTTTCTCTCTCTCACACACACACACACACACATAAAGGAAGCTATAGCGTTAAATAGAGAATTATAGAGAAGTAAGATTTTATACGTACGATAAACATGACAGTAAATAATAATAACGGAAGATAAGTTTACACGAGGGAACCATTAGAGAGCTCTCACTCGTACGTACGCTCACACACGTGGGCAAAATCACACGTGCGGAGCCAGTACAACCGAGCGTCGGATATCAATAATGCCGGTGGAAGATGGGGCTGCAACGCTTCAGAACGGTCGCGAAATAAAGACATAAACAATGACATCTGAAATCATAATGCCTCTTGGACCCTCATGTGACACACACACACACACACACACACACACGCACACGCACACACACACGCACACACACACACACACACACAGCTAGTGCCTCTGTCTTCCTTTACGCATATCATTGCCGAAAAAAATTGCTCAAAGCCTTCCCGTATAATAGGAAATGTTATACCTAATAATTTGAAAAATTAAAAAATCTACGTCAAATCCAGAAAAATAAGATCCAAAAAAAGTGGATTTTTCGCCCGTTTTTTTTGGGGGCTCTTAATTTTGGAACTGCGCCAAATGATACCACATGATGAGATATTAATCACAGAGAAATTTCAGGTTGAAGTGACAAATTGTTATTGTACAGCTGGAGGAGAAGTCGCTTATTACGTCTCTTTACGCGAAAACTCGATTTTTTTTTTACATCCAAAACGAGCGTCATTTACGTAAAACTACGATCAATCTTCACCGGCTAGATCAATCTTCTTAAAATACCGGACCTCGCAGACCTGTGATAATTCCATAAGAACTTTGATTTCATCCTCCCTCCTCCTCCAGCTCTGATAACAATTGTCACCTCAACTTGAAACTTCTTTATAATTAAGGGGAGTTTCATCACCTTTGCCGGTCATAAAAAATTAGCCCTTTTATGAATTTTTTTAAGGAAATCTATTGTATACAGTAAAACGCGGGTTTTTGCATAAACTATATTATTTGAACAGCAAAAACATATTTTTTTATTCATATAAAAATGTATTTTAATGCCTCCAAGTGGCGATTAAATGTGACATGTTTTTCGAGCTGGAAGTATAATTACGAAAAAACGGGTTAAGATATCGACTTGATTATTTTTTCCTCTTGATCCTAATACTTTAGCGCATGGCGTGAACTAAAATCATGATTTTACAACAAACACTCAATTTGTTATTAATAAAAATTTAAAAAATTTTTAGAGCAAAAAAAAATTTTTTTTTCAAATGCTACTATTTTTACAAATTTCAGGCAATTAAAATCATTTTAGTTCACACAATGCGTTAAAATATTAGGATCAAGAGGAAAAAAGAATCAAGTCGATATTTTCGTTCGTTTTTTCGTAATTACTTCCAGCTCGAAAAACATGCCACATTCAATCGCTATTTGGAATTAAAATTAAAATACATTTTTATATAAATAAAAATTTTTGTTTGCTGTTCAAAGAATATATAAGTTTATGCAAAAAACCCCGTCTTACTGTATATAATATATTTCCTTAAAAAAATTCATGAAACAAGAACTAATTTTACCGGCAAAGATGAAGCCTTTCTTAATGTCTTATTAAGGTATCATTTGGCACGCCGTTCAGTCTCAAAATCGAGGGCCCAAAAAACGGGCGATTTTTTTAATCACTTTTTGCGTTATAAATTAAAAAAAGTTGGAAACTCTTTTTTTTTTTACTAAATTGTCGTAAACGTCTTCGTAATTTCATATATAAGTAAATGCATAATTGTACTACGAATTATTCTCCCTTGTCGTTTTAGCTTATCGTAAAATTTCTCTGGGAATTCGAACTTGAAAAAGGATACAACAAAATTCTCGCGATTGCGCAAATATCGTCGACTATTTTCGTCGCGTGGCCATCAGGAGCGAACGCTGCACATTTTTCGCGCAACGGAAACGTCGCTTTATGCACGATCATAAAATGTCAAAAGCGCCGGTGGGTCATATCTGCATGCGTGTGTACGTACATACATACGTACATCCACGCCGGCTCTGAATTACCGGGAGCTTTTTGCGCGCGTAAAATGTGGTTAACAAACGGTGAAGGAGAGACGGCAGGAAACGCGCCGATAACGTCACTCACATTGCGAGATAGCTGATACTAATATTAACATTTATATGCGGCTGAGTAGATTCGAAAGTTGCATCGCGTAATAGCGTCTCGTTGATAGACGTGAAACTTATAATATCGTAAGGAACGGATGTCGATTTAAAAGTATTATTTTCCAAGTTCATTCGTCACGAATGTTTTTTAGCATTTTCTGCGATAATTATGCAATACTTTTTCAAGCCTTATGCTTTATAAATATCAAACTGTATTAAATTTAGATTTAAAAAAATAACAAAAATATAGAAGCAACCTGATGTGATTCCACTATGAAATTTTAAGTAAAAGTGGAATTATACGCTGTTAAATCTATAGCGTCAAATTTAACCCTATTTAAGTTGCCACTGTTCCTAAATATATAATTTTTTTTAACTAAAACAATATACGAATAATTATTTTCAAATAAAATGATGAAATTTAACTCAGATTTGAGTTAAATTTGAACTGTTTTGAATTATTTAACTCCATTATTGTACACAGAGAAAAAGGTTTCTTTAAATTTATAATTCCTATTTATTTGACTGATCTTTTTGTTTCATTGAAATAACATATGCTTATACAAAACATTATTTATTTGAATAAAAATTTGGTTGTTTCGTTCAAAAAAACTTCTATTATTTAACGGAAATAACATTATTATTTGAAGTAACATCTTTCAACCAAATCATGTATTATTTGACTACAATAAATACAAACAATGAAACAAAAAATTTATTTATGTGAAAATAGCAAAATATTTTGATATACGTTGTTCTATGCAATTTATTTAGGACAAGGATATACATTGTTTTCAAATTCAAAGAATCGTACTTATATTGATTAAAACATTGATTTGTTTGGATCATTCCAAATGACAAATTTGTTTAAATACAATAAAATTTATTAAAATCCAAAGAAATCGTTTTCTCCGTGTAGTTAAAAATAATTATTTATTAAATAGAAGCAGTGGTGACTTAAATAAGGTTAAACTTGATGACTGATTACAGATTTAACAGCGTAGAAAAAACAATACTATAGTATTATGGGGTATCGAAAATGGTACATCCAAAAAAATGTTCCACTTATAAGCGGGAAATTCCTTTAAGCATTTTCTCTAGGCAAAAAAATTTTATATGAAGTACATTCCTCAGCTGTAACGCGTATTTATCTATAAAGAAGTGGATCATGCGCTATAATCAAGAATAAATTCGATATTTCTCTACACGGAAAGAACGATTTTGTTGAAAGGTCTAAAAATGTTGCTAAATACAGATCTGAAGATAATTTTTTGTTGAATCATCAAAATAATTGGTTGGAATGTTAAAACTGATAAGCATTGCTATAAAACATTTTGATATTCTAGCAATCATTTTGACTTTCGCACAAAATTATTTTGATTATTGAGCATAAATTATTTTCAGATCTGCAGATTCAGCAAAATTGTTCTTTCCGTGTACATTTTAAAATATATACCCATAGTAATTCGATACTCCTCAACATTTAGAATATCTTCTTGAGACATGAAAATCTTTGCTTTCAGCATCAAGAGGGTACCGCTAAAGGATAGAATTTTTTTTTGAGGTGTATGAAAAGAACGATTTTGTTGAAAGGTCTAAAAATTTTGCTAAAAACAGATCTGAAAATAATTTTTTGTTGAATCATCAAAATAATTTTTTGGAATGTTAAAACTGATAAGCATTGCTATAAAACGTTTTGATATTCTAGCAATCATTTTGACTTTCGCACAAAATTATTTTCATTATTGAACAAAAATTATTTTCAGATCTGGATTCAGCAAAATTGTTCTTTCCGTGTAGCACTGGCGGGATACCGTAAAAAGAGAACGGTGCCTCGAAAGCTTTTCCGATATTTTCGAGTTGGATCTGCCTTCGGTGTTCAGACACGAGGGTCTCGGTAATGGCAGGAATAACGCATCTGCAGACTTGTCACGAAAGAGAGAGAGAGAGAGAGAGAAAGAGCGAAAGAAAAAAAGAGAGGAGAGAGAAAGAGGCGGCGTAGTTACGATTCTACAGCTACAACGGTCCCGCTAAAAAGAAATAATGCACAGGGGCATGACCGCGTGAATAGTGCCCGTACATTGGTAGATTGGAAGATTGTGCTTTAATCACGTGTCGCTAACGTACACACTCGGACCGTGCGAGTCCGGAGCGTGGCTGAGAAAAATCCCGGAAGCTATCAAGAGCGTGCGAGCAAAGAAGTCTGCGGAACGTTCTACATCTGACGTCGGAGATCGAAAAACTCGCAAAAAAAAAAGTATTTCAGGTCGAAATTCAGACAAATTTAATTCGGCGTTATTCGTAAATTCGTAATGAGAAACTTGTGTCCGAAACTTTATCCTTGTTTTCGAAGAGTAGTGGATGAAGGGAAAAGACAATACTATTAAGGTACGATTTTCATAAAATTTTACAATATTGCGTCACTCATTTTAATTGTTTTACCGAAATTATATTTTCTCAAATTATATATATACACGGAAAGAACGATTTTACTGGAAGGTCTAAAAATTTTGCTGCATATAGATTTAAAAATAATTCTTGTTGAATCGTCAAAATAATTTTGTTGGAAAGTCAAAAGTGATAAACATTTTTTATTTTTCAACAAAATTATTTTGATATTCTAGCAATCAATTTGACTTTCCAACAAAACTATTTTGATTGTATAACAAAAATTATAGAATGGAATAGAATTCTATAATTTTTGTTATACAATCATATACGATGTTATACAATTTTTGTTATACAAAAAATAATTTTGTTGGAAAGTCAAAAGTGATAAGCATTTGTTATTTTTCAACAAAATTATTATGTTATTCTAGCAATTATTTTGATTGTATAACAAAAATTATTTTCAGATCAGAAAGAACAATTTTGCTGGATTCAGATCTAAAAATAATTTTTGTTATACAATCAAAGTAATTTTGTTGGAAAGTCAAACTAATTGTTAGAATACCAAAATAATTTTGTTGAAAAATAAAAAATGCTTATCACTTTTGACTTTCCAACAAAATTATTTTGACAATTCAACAAGAATTATTTTCAAATCTATTATACCAAATGTTTAGACCTTCCAGTAAAATCGTTCTTTCCGTGTATATATATAATATGAGAAAAATAAATAAATATATATATTCCCATAATTATTCATCTTGTCGAAACTTTGTCTAATGAATTTCATAGACATTTATTCTCCAGGCAAGTGGCTCCACTCGAGCGCCGAACGTAATAAAAAGGTGGAAAATCAAGGAATCGACGATTCATCTCGTCACCCTTCCGACTAAGGGCGCTATTTATCGGATTAGAGTCACTCTGCACTGCTTGAGAGAAGATTGAGCCGACGGTGATGCTGTAACGAGCTTAAGCTGAGCGCCGGCGATTAACACGAGCGTTAATTAATCGCGAGAAACATCGTCGGACGGGCGGACAAACGATGCGATGCCGCGCCGTAAATTGATTCCGATTCCGGAGTCCAAGTCTCCGTTCCTCGTCTCCGCGCCTCGCGTATACTTTTCGCGGCGTCAGAGATCCCCGAACCAGACGCGGCCACTTAACATAGCTAACCGTCTCGTCGCACATGGACATTCCAGCGATAAAAATTCCATTTGCACTATCTTTTGAACAAGTGTTATGAAAGATTCTTTAATCTCAACAAAAAAAACGCAATTTTATTTTCTTCTCAAAATATTTCCTTGCATACATTCTCTTTACGTTTCGTAAACTGCTGCAGCGTCTATGTTTTCCTTACGTTAAATAATATGGATTTTACGTAGAATTGCGAGCTGTATAGTTGTTTTAATTGACAATATTAATCAGAAGACGCGGTAGCGGCTCCCGCCAGGTATATTTTTCGTTTCATGACGTTTATATTAAACTTTACAGGTTTAGAGGTAAAAGGAAAACTTTAAGGGGGTTCTCTACTTTACACGACTAAACAAAAAACAGTGATCTTTAAGAATTTTTTTTTTAACTAAAATGAAATTGAATAATTTCAAACGTTTAACAATGTTTTACTGTATATTTGAGCAGTGAAAAAAAAATTTTTATTAATAAATAATACAATGTCTTTATAACGTCGCATCGCTGGAGTTGTGTACAATCTAAGAGACGTAATTTTCGTCTGAAATAAAAAAACCAAATTTTTTTTAATTTTAATAAAATTATCTTCTATATGAAGTAACAATATTACAAAAAAAATTAAATTAAACAATTTTTTACAAAAAAAGGTTCAAATTTTTTTATAAAAATTTTAACTTTTTTTTTTAATTATTAAAACTTACTCAATCATTGAAATTTTTAATGTTTTGTTAGTTCATATAAAAGACAATTTTATAAAAATTAAGAAAAAAAATTTGGTTTTTTGTTTTAGACAAAAATTACGCCTCCTATAGATTGTACACAATCGAACAACTCCAACGGCTCGACATTATCAAAACATTATTTATTATTTATTAGAAAAACACGTTACTTATTGATAAAAAAAATTTCTTCCATTGCTCAAATATACAGTAAAATACTGTTAAACTTTTGAAATTATTCACTTACATTTTAGTTGAAAAAAAAATTTTTTTTAATCACTTTTTTTAGTCTTGTAGTCCTCCCTTAAGTATGGAATAAGAATGTAAATTGTAAGAGAAGATAGAAATATTTAGAAGAGTTACAAAAAATAAAAAATACAAATAGAAAAAATAGTATAAACACGATAATTCTAGTATAGGTAAATGATTTGGAATTTTAAAGGCCAAAAATAGAAGGGATGTATGGATGAATGCAGTGGATAAGGAGAATTGTAAACCAAGTCCCTTCCTTGACTTTGTAAAAAAAGAATTAGAAGTAATAAAGATTCTTCTTCCATTTAAACTTTACGAAGATGATTTTGCTACTGCGTCATAAAAAAATTAGCGATTACAAAGATGAATTTGCGACTTTTTATGTTCGCGGTTTTAAGTGTCTTGACATTGAAAACCGTAGAGTTCCATGTAAATTCTCTTCCTGGACTCTCTGCGCTATATCTCTATACTTGACAAAACACGATAATTAGTATGTGAGTCAGGTTTTCCCGTATCTGCAAGTATATATGCGAAATTCACCGAGGCACTACTTTAGCCTCTAATGTCCTCTAATCTCTAATTTGGCGTGCAAATCACTGGGATGCACACCCAAAATTATTACAAAGACAAGAATTATTATACAGAGAGGATTCATCCTCGAATGTTGACTATTAAATTTCCCAAATTTCGCTACCGCCACGACACGTTGCGACATTCACGACGTATTCGAGCAGGATGGATACTCAAATTTTGTAAAAGAATTCCCTGAAAATTCCCGGATTTTCCAGGAATTTTATCCAAAATTCCAGATAAGATTAGAGAATTTCTCAATACAGCTTAAAATAAATTAGGCACTAAGAATTCTAATAACGTATAAAACTTGGTGCGTGAAACAATTTAATCGTCTCATATGTACAATAGTTACGTCTCCATACAAAATGTTTCGAACGTAACGATAGATTTTGTATGGAAATGTAGATTAAATTGTTTCACGCACCAAGTTTTGCGTTATTGGACTCTTAATGTCTAATTTATTATTTCCGGATTAACGTTTTTTTAGATTAAAGAGTCTTTATATAGCATAAGTCAATTTTAAAATAAATTAACTTTCAATATCAGGGGCCTACTTTCTAAAGAGACAAAATTAAATTTTACACTGAGAGAAAAATAATTTGTATTTGTGACTATAATTGCATGGTAAAAAAATTATGGTCAGGAGCACTATTTTTATAGTTATTATTAATGTTAGCAATAATAATAAAATATGAAAAAATTTTACTATAAATTATAATAATTTCAAATATTAATATAGTAAAATATTAAGATATGTATGAGACAAATAAAATAAGTACTTTTATATAGTAAATGCAACTGCAATTATAGTAAGTATAACTATTTTCTTAACATTTGTTTACTATTTATATTGTAACAATAACTAAAAAATAAGTAAACGAAAAAATAATAATATCAATTACAATGTATAACCATAACACATTGTTAAAGCAGCTATAATTTGCATGATTAAATTAATTATAATTTTAAAGTTGTCCCCGAAATTCACTATAAATTATAATTAAATTATGGTTATTTCAACTATATTTTTCTCTCGGTGTAAAAATTCAAAAAATTTCCCCGAGTACCAGTAAAATTCCATGAGAATTCACGATTTTCAAGGGCAAAAATGAAATTCCCTGAGAATTCCAGGTTTTCCCGGTAGTACCCACCCTGCCGAGATAAGGGATGCTGCATTCATTGCGCATCAAAGGAGAGCGCGCCGCGGAGCGGAGGCGCGAAATCCGGGATCGGGCCCGGCTTATCAAGCGCGGACCTTACTACTCGCGCGCACGATCAATGCATGAATGGAAGCACACGCAGGGACACCCATACGCGCGCAGCAGCGCTGTATAGGAGCGCACGCAACGCACGCACGCACGCACCGGCGAGCGAGCGAGCGAGCGAGCGAGTCAAGAGGATCCTCGCCGAACGTCGTCCGTTTCGCGAGACAGAAATCTTCGCGAGATTACGCGCGAGCTGTCAAGCCGGGCGCTCGCTATCCGCTCGCGCGATCACGTCGCGCGGGGTCTGCCTGCACGCGGCCGAGCCGGGCCGGCCGGAGCGCGCGCGGCGTGCCGCGAATTGACAGCTCCAAAGTGAGCGACGGGACGGGACGGGACGGGAGTCAGAAGTTACTCAGAAGCCGCGCGCGCGAGCGGCGCGGCGGAGGGAGAGGACACAGGCGGGCAGGCCAGGGCAGCAGCCTTACGCGCGCGTGTATGTATGTACAATGTATGTACATACAAGAGATAAAAACACGTCACTTACCGACGCCGTACTTGGTGGTCTTCGTCGTCGTCCACATCTCGAGATCGGGGGCCGGACGGACGGTGCGGTGCGACGCCGACGACGACGCGACGTGGAGACCGGCGACCAGCGACAGCTACATACCAGGGCGGCGCGTCCTCGGCTCAACACACTCGCGCGTGTGACAACGACCACAACAATTTTTTTTATTTCTCACGGGAGGCACGAAAACACAAACATTATTGGGGTGTGTGTTGTTGGAGCCGCACGAATGTGTCGCACACTGCCTGCCTGCGCCGCGACGACGGAGTGTACGGACGACGACGGGTAGCCGTACACAGTTCGAGCAGCGTTGCCGGTACAACAAACTACACAGATCACACACGCCACGAGCCGCGGCTGGCCGCGGCTGACTGACGGCAACGCCGCCCGCGCCCGCCCGCCGGCCGCCCTCCCCCCTCCCCGGCCGCCCGCGCTTAAGGCCGGCCGCGACGGCGCGTCACGTGGTACGCGCGGCACGGAGTAAGAAGATAACTAGAGGCACCGGCGAGATATTATTAAGGTTGTTTTGGCTATACAGTCCCAGACAAAAGTCACTGAAGTTGTGAAATTGATGAAAGTCTATGCTTTCACGGGTTCAGATACGCACCATATCGTGTAAAGGACTTGAATAGTGCCAGTTAATATAATATTTTGCACTGCGAATGAATATATTTGTATATTTTCCAAATTTTGCAATTGCCGGCAAAAAACTTTTGGACTTGAGTTTCACGTCCAAAAGTTTTCTTGCCGACGATCGCGAAGCTTGGAAAATATACGAATGTATTCATTTGTAGTGCCAAATATTTATATTAGCTGGCATTGTTTAAGTCCTTTACACGATGCGAGCACGATATGGTGCATATCTTAACCTATAAAAGCATAGAATTTCGTAATTCAGTAACTTTTGTCTGGGACTGTATAACCATTCTTAAAGGCCGACTCAGCCGACTGTGAGATCACGGAAATGCGTGACGATTCACAGTTTGACGATAAGAATCATTAATTTGGAAACATTCATTTTATAATTTATTATTAGAATGTATCGCAAATCGAAATAAATATACAGATATATTCCGTAATAAATGCAAAATTATACTTTGTTTTATTAGATAAAACAAAATTAAGCGAAGCCTTATCTCAGCGAATCAACTCGGATAACACGAGAGCCTAAAAGGATGTATGTACGTCTTTTTTAAAGATTTTTGAAACGTCTTTCAGATTTTATCAAGACATATCTTGAAGATACTTTAATTAAAGATAGTTTGTAAAAAAATATATGTTTTTATATCATACAACTTCCTCTTATCGAGGAAATTATTACTCGGTATAATACTTGGTAATCGTGATACTTGGTTAATTATTTGAAGTTCTGAATTCTCTGAATCGTAATTAATTAATTCTTAAAAATATGGCAAATCCAGAATCCTGAAAGAACTTTCGATAATATTACTTATTGCTGCTAGTTACAATTTCCTGTTTCGAAAAAATGAAATTATACCTATATATATATATATATATATATATATATATAATACGCGCAACACTGAAAATTAACAAATAAATATCAAAAAGATATAAACATCAAAAAAGTGGCATTGATTAAATTTGCAATAATTCGTAATTAATTAATTCTTAAAAAAATGGCAAATCCAGAATCCTTAAAGAACTTTCGATAATATTACTTATTGCTGCTAGTTACAATTTCCTGTTTCGAAAAAATGAAATTATACCTATATATATATAATACGCGCAACACTGAAAATTAACAAATAAATATCAAAAAGATATAAACATCAAGAAAGTGGCATTGACTAAATTTGCAATAAAAATTGCAATTCCGTTGCAAACGGAGTTTTCGTAGTTGTGCGCTAAATCCGCCAATCGGGACGCTGGTTGCGCGAGGGGAGGCCCCATAAAAATCTTATGGGAGTTTCCCCTCTATAAACTGCTACCACGGGATGTGTCAGGTCAGGTGGTTAAAAAATCGTTTGGAGACGGTTGCCAACGGTCGTGATTGCGTCTCGCCGCGTTCAATTCGTCCGATCTGGGACTGTCCCGAGACGGAGTTTCCCCTCCAGGATTACGACGGCGACAAGAGAGACCAGAGGCGATTCGCGAGGATGCGGCCGGACTCACGCAGCGTCTCGTTCACGTTTCACCGGGAGCTGAGCGCGCGAAACTCGCCGGAGGTGGTGCGGAGGTCGCGAAATCTGCGCCAGCGTCTGCAGGACCGATTCGAGAAGGACACCCGGGGCTCGTCGTCCGCGAAGGAGAGGCCGCCGTCGAAGGCGAAGGAACCGGCCGACCGGGCCTGGAACAACATCAGCCTCGGCAACGTGTCCGCGGACTCGAGGCGAGCCCTGCGAAACGGCGCCGAGAAACTGTCGAGGACCATATCCTCGGTGCGCACCACTTTCGGCACGATATCCCAGGTGAGATGAACGAAACAACTTGACAGGGGAAATGGATTTTTTTTTTGTTTATTCTTACGTTTGTTTCACCTGGACTGTCATAAATTTCAGCAGATTCGAATCAACCCTGTCCTTCAATCATCTTTATTTGTTTATTTTTTGTTTATTCTAGACGTTTGTTTTACCTGGACTGTCATAAATTTCAGCAGATTCGAATCAACCCTGTCCTTCAATCATCTTTATTTGTTTATTTTTTGTTTATTCTAGCGTTTGTTTCACCTGGACTGTCATAAATTTCAGCAGATTTGAATCAACCCTGCCCTTCAATCATCTTTATTTGTTTATTTTTTGTTTATTCTTACATTGCTTTTACCTAGACTGTCATAAATTTCAGCAGATTCGAATCAACCCTGTCCTTCAATCATCTTTATTTGTTTATTTTTTGTTTATTCTAGACGTTTGTTTCACCTGGACTGTCATAAATTTCAGCAGATTCGAATCAACTCTGTCCTTCAATCATCTTTATTTATTTATTTTTTGTTTATTCTAGACGTTTGTTTTACCTGAACTGTCATAAATTTCAGCAGATTCGAATCAACCCTGTCCTTCAATCATCTTTATTTGTTTATTTTTTGTTTATTCTCACGTTTGTTTCACCTGGACTGTCATAAATTTCAGTAGATTCGACCCTGTCCTTCAATCATCTTTATTTGTAATAGCTAATAATTCTGATTATTTGGTTTAATTACAAAATCGATTCTATTTAAATGATAAGATATTTTCGTATTAATTAGCAGCGCATAAAGCAACACAATTGGAAAGTAATAATTAATAAAAAAAGAAGGGAATCTGAATTGATTATTAAAAATTTTGATTTTACTATAAATGCTGTAAGGATACTGAAATATATAAATTTAATACATTATAGCAACATATATATATATAAATCTTTTCCTTTATGTAGAAATTCAAGAGCTCCACACGCAGACGCCAGCGACTGGAGGAGCAGCAATCACCGTCCAACATGCAGACACCACAGACTCGCTCGCGCCAGCTCTTGGGTCGCACGCCGACCAAGCTCTACAGCCCGTTCGGCATCGAGTCGCCGAGACACGCCTGGAACAAGGAGAACGAAGTCGGCACGCCTGCAGGACGCGCCTCGTCGCCCGAGACGTGCAACATGCGTTACATACACTGTAGACCGTTTCGCTTCGCGAAAGTGAGGGGATTCTCTATGTTGAGATAAGGGGAGAGAGAGGCGGGGCCTCCTTCTCTCTCTCAAAGTTACTGCATGATGTCGATCTTTATTTCCTCCCAGCGAACGCAGATCAGGTTTGCGTGCCTTGTGTGCAACAACATTTGTATATCGAATATATAATTTATTTACGTTCAGTCGAAGGAAAACTCTCGCCGCAAATGGCGCGAACGCCTCGTCGTCGAGCTAGCAGTGACATTTTTCCTTTTTTTTTTATACAAGTAGCATTTATATACGCTAGCGTATACCTTCCACGATATTTATAAATTATATCATTCCATTCGCTTTCCTCGCATGCGTGTGTCGCGCAGACTCTTTCTACTTTTTTTATACACGTATTTATATAAACATATAATATACATTCAATAATGCAATAATGTTACGCGGTACATGGCAGGGCCAATGCTTTTATTCGAATGCGTTCTACGTGTCGAAACGCCTGGAAGTTGGAAGTATAACAACTAAAAATTTTTTCGCCTGTTCGCGCAAAAATCGTCGAATCAAAAACGTATTGTCGAATTGAGATTTGCTTTATACGAGCGACGCGCGCAAGAAGTAATTTCTTGGGCAAGTTTTTACGATGTTCAAAAATTGTATTTTAAGTATATGTTACATAACAAACTGGGGATATTTCGCAATCGTGTGTTGGATCGCGATGATTAAGACGATCATTCGTTCGGCGATGGACAGGCCGGTAATCGATTTTTATATTCAAGACTGTCTCAAGTACAGTCTTAAAATGCCATGCAAGCCAATCACGGAGTTGTATCTTAAGACATTATTTGAGGCAGTCTTAATAAAAAAAATAAAAACGGACTATCCCGATAAACGGAAATGTATAAAAATATATATATTTTTTTAATTTAAATGGAATGAAATTTTTTAATCCATGGATTGAAATGTGGATTGGCCTTTATAGAAATGCATTCATTTCCACGAAGGCCAGTTTCCATTTCAATTCATTTCGAGCCGTGATTTTTTAAACTTCAATCCATTTCCGTTTACTGGGATGAGTACCGGTCTCTCTCTCTCGATCTTCTCTCCGCACAATTTTTTCTCACTAGTGTTGAATTACGACTAGACTGTATCTCGTCTATGTATTTCTCTCCTTTCCAACGGAATTGCAAAATATCCTTGGTTGCACTTTATTTGATATTTATATATATATATATATTTATAAAATGTATATATTACGCTCTAACACTGCTATAACACAACGGTTCTGTGGAAGGAATTGCTCTGAATGATAAAAGATAGGGCAGCTCCACAATATGTACGGCCTCAACTGTATACAGCCCTGCTCTCAAAACTACGACATATCTAATCCTGAATTCTGATATTTATTGGCACAAAATAATAACAATTTTTATGAAGAAACAGAACGCGCATGGTGTACTAGGGTAACTGTCCCTATTAGTGTGTCCTGAATCTATTAGTGTGCTTTTATATTTAAATCATAAAAATAAACTGGTACAAATATATAGACAAGGTATTTTTTTTTATTAAATTGAAGTATTAACTTCATAGAAAAAAAATACTTTATATATTTAATAAGTCATAAAAATAAACTGGTACAAATATATAGACAAGGTATTTTTTTTATTAAGTTAAAGTATTAACTTTATAGAAAAAAAATACTTCTATTTATTTGTACCAGTTTTTTTATGACTTATTAAATATATAGACAAAGTATTTTTTTTTTTTTAAGTTAAAGTATTAACTTTATAGAAAAAAAATACTTTTTGTCTATTTGTACTAGTTTATTTTTATGACTTATTAAATATACAAAGTTTTTTTTTTTATTAAGTTAAAGTATTAACTTTAGAAAAAAACTACTTTGTCTATTTATTTGTACCAGTTTATTTTTATACATTTTAGTCATAAAAATAAACTGGTGCAAATATGTAGGCAAAGTATTTTTTTTATTAAGTTGAAGTATTAACTTTATAGAAAAAAAATACTTTGTCTATTTGTACCAGTTAATTTTTATAACTTATTAAATATATAAAGTATTTTTTTTTTATTTAGTTAAAGTATTAACTTTATAGAAAAAAACTACTTTGTCTATTTATTTGTACCAGTTATTTAAAAATAAAGGCACACTAATAGGGACAGTTACCCTGTACGCCTTGATTGAATCAATTCGGGAACCCTCTATGGACACGTCTTTGAATTACGTCCCAACCTTCGCGACATCATCATGGCGTCTGATTGCGGTGCATAATCTGCAGCGCCGCGGAGAAGTCCGTCCGCGAGCAACGTTCGTGTGTTCGCGCCTCGCCTCGGGATTATCGCGCGGTACGTACTGCATACATAACATCATCGCTACGCGCGAATCGCAGGGAGAACGCGGAAGAGTGCGACGACGGCGTAGGTATATATTTTTTTTTTTTAATCCGCGAACGAGAAAGACGCGATCGTCGTGTCCCTTCGCGCTCGACCGCGAATCCCGTCCGCGCGAGCGGGAGACCCGCGAGAGAGATAACCTACAATCGTCTCTCCGCAATCGATAAACGCCGCGACAACGCCGTAGCACAGCCGTTCGTAGCCGTGTTCGAACTGTGTCGACTGCTCGTGGCAGTTTGACAGTTTCGGCCGAACGGCATCTCTCCGGCATCCCCGGCGACTCGTTCCCGGTCCCGGTTGGTGAACGCGCGCGCGCGCGCGCGCGCACATCCGCGCGTTAATTCGCGCCTGTGTGTGGCGGTGCGCCGCCCATCTGTGTGTGTGTGTGTGAGCGTGCGTTTGTGTGTGTGTGTGTGTATCCCGAATCCCGCCGAACCGTGTCCAGCGCGTGGAATGCGCCGCAGTGGTGGCGGTCGAGAGCAGCAGGCGACGTCGTCGTGAAACCGGCCGGGATCGTCTCTCGTTCTCTCCGCGCGCGGCGGCAGGCAAGTGCGCGCGAAGCGGGTGGATTGATGGCACTTGCTATGCGCCACGACGGATCGAGGCACGTAAATGCGCCCGGAATTGGAGCGCGGAGCAGCACGTGAAGTTCCAAGGGCGGTAAGTCGTGAGACCCGCCCCGAATCCCGCGCGCTTCTCTCTTCCCGGAGTCTTCCCTTCCCCCCCCCGTACAGCCCCTCCCCCCCCCTCGGGTCTTCATCCCGCTCCCAAACACGCGCTCCGCTCCGCGATGAGAGACGGTCGGTAACCACTTTAAAAGTGAGACTTCAAGCCGCGGTAAATCTCGCGTTTAAATTAAGATTCTTATATCGAAATAAACACTAGAACGATACGCTGTGACCCATTTTTATAATACGATGTATGGTTAACGAAAAGATTAGGTTAGCTAAAACTTGAAAGTTAACTGAGACCTATTTTCATAATATATATATGGTTAACGAAAAAGTTAGGTTAACTAAAAAACTTGAAAGTTAATTAAAACACACTTTTTCATAAGCTTATAGTCAAATAAACTAAAGGTTACGTGTACATCAATTGGCATCAAGTTAACTTGATAGTTAAGTCTTAATCAAACGTCGTTAAGGCTCATTTTCATAATATATAGTTAACGAAAAAGTTGGGTTAACTAAAACTTAAAAATTAACTAAAACACTTTCATAAGCTTATAGTCAAATAAAATAAACTATAGATTACGTGTACATCAGTTGAGTTGACACCAAGTTAACTTGATGGTTAAGTCCTAATTAAACGTCGTTAAGGCCCATTTTTATAATATATGATAAACGAAAAAGTTAGGTTAACTAAAACTTGAAAATTAACTAAAAACACTTTCATAAGTTTAAGTTAAGTAAAATAAAGGTTACCGTGAACATCAGTTGAGTTGACGTCAAGTTAACTTGATGGTTAAGTCCTAATTAAATGTCGTTAAGGCCAATTTTTATAATATATGATTAACGAAAAAGTTAGGTTAATTAAAACTTGAAAATTAACTAAAAACACTTTTATAAGTTTATAGTCAAATAAACTAAAAGTTACGTCAGTTAAGTTGGCATCAAGTTAACATGATGGTTGAGTCCTAGGCTGCGTTCGCTTTGGAGCTTACAGCGCTCAATAATCATTTCTTATTATTTATTAAATGTTAAACAAGGATAAATAATGCTTATAAGCGCTGCAAATGCCAAACCGAACGCAGCTCTGATCAAAAGTCGTGAAACAATAAATTTTTTGGTAATTTGTAACCTTTAGGTAACCATACATTGTGAAAATGGGCCTTAAACAATAAACTTTTTGGTAATTTTTAACCTTTAAGCGGCGTCTACAATGAGACTTAAAATTTAAGAAAATTGACCAATTATAGTCCGATTATTTATCTCACGTGAAAAGAATAATCCACTGTGATTGGTCAATTTTCTTAACACCTAAGTCTTAAGTCTCATTGTAGACGCCGCTTTAGATAACCATACATTGTGAAAATATATTATGAAAATGGGCCTAAAACTTAAAAGTTAACTAAAACACTTTCATAAGCTTATAGTCAAGTAAACTAAAGATTACGTGTACATCAATTGAAGTTGGCATCAAGTTAACTTGATGATTAACGTCCTAATAAAACGTCTAATTAAACAATACAATTTCTTGGTAATTTTAAACCTTCAGGTAACTATATATTGTGAAAATGGGCCTATGGAAAATTGAACAATTATTCAAGACAACATAAAAAGCCGTGAAAATCGGGAGGTCGAATGTGTTTAAAGGACGTCCTGATTTTTGACTTTGTGTATGATAATTAATTTCGTTGCAACATCACCATCATCGATGACTTATCTTGGAATTTTTCGTTCGCTCGCAATCTCGCGAGAAGAACCGCGCGCGAGGTTCCCTCTCGTCGTGAGATCGTGACCGCAACGCGGTTCTCTCGCCGGCGTACAAGGAGATCGATTCGCGCGCGATCGCCTGCACCGGCAGCGCGAATTTACATATCTATTTTTAAATCGCATTACATAAATTGCACTTCGCCCGTTGAACGTGAGGTTTACGGGCAACCGTACGTGACGTGTCCCGCCCGCGCATAAAAAAAAACCATCGCACGTGCGTATCTCACGAACGCGACGCGATTACGTTTTTCGGCGATTCGGCGTTGCATATAGAAACGCGGGACCGTCCTCGATGCTCCTCCCGCCGCGGCTTTTTGTTTCCTCCCCGGTCCAGTGGTCCATATATTCGTACCCGCTGAAACTGACGCGCTGTTCGCCCCGTTCGTCCGGTTCCGGGTTTTATTTATCTCGCGCGTGATGATAGCATATACACAACGCGCTTGTCCCGCGCGGGGAAATTGGAGGCAGCCCGCACCCGAGAACCAGGGCTAGAGATGTAAATAGAAAAAAGCCAAATAGGTTTTTTCCTAATAAAATTCGTTTTTTTTTTTTAGAAAAAAAATACATAAGTCGTTTTTTCTCAAAAAAACTTGTTTTTTTTTCAGTTATTTAATATTTATATTTTGCTTAATATAAGTTAATTTTTTATGATTTTTTATTTTATAGATAGTATATTTAAATTATCGCCATTTTAACTGTTACGCAGAACGAGAAAGCCAATATATTGATTCTGAAACGCATTTTGAAGCAAAGACTTTAATGAATAATTATAATAAATTCCACTTAAGGAAAAGCTGTTTAGAAAAAGAATTAAAAAGATTCTTTTTTTGTAAAAGTTTAATGTAGATCACATAAAATTAATTATATAATTACTATTTACAATTAATTAATCGTGCTATTGATATGGAATTAGAAAAAAACCAAATTTGTATTTTTTTAATGAAATAAAACACATTTTTTTCTAATGTGTTTTCCTATTAGAAAAAACCCGTTTTTTACATCTCTAATCAGGGGGTCGATTGTATATCTTGAAACGAGGTGAAAATTACAAAAAATGAACAAATTCACTAGATATTGGCCAATAATAAAATTAAAAATATTCTAGTGAATTTGCTCATTTTGTAATTTTCACCTTATTTCGAGATGCACAATTGAGGGCCTGAAATCGCGTGGCGCGCGGGACCGGAATCCAATTTCCCACCCCAATTTTCGTTAAGCTGGCGATCCGGTTGTGATTTAATTTAATGTTAAGCCAACTCGACGCGTCGATGATTGGGTCACAACTGGATCGCGACGGTGCGACGATGCAAGTGATGCAACTAAAGCTGGTTCTACATTAGTTGCATCGCAGCGTCGCAAATGTTGCGATCCAGTCGTGGTCCAATCGAGCTGCAGCTTAACGTTGATTGGATCATAATTGGATCGCAACGTTGCAACTAATGTAGAACCGCCTTAATGTGGAACCAGCTTTAATTTCCAACTGGCGCGCGGACGGAGTTTCGCTCGTCGTCGACGACGAGTCGAAACTTGTCGTCGCTCGTGGCAACCGAACGTGGTGCCATTATGACGCTCGCGCGCGCGCACGCTCGTTATTTGCATTTTCCGATTACGCGCGGTATTTTCGCGCGTACCATCCTGCGTCCTGCGTCGCGTCGCGGTCGGTCCACCGTCCTACACGTTCGTCGCAAAGTCGGATAATAAAAGGCGTGCGCGCAAAAGCGGGAGACACTCACTTCGCAATCGGATATCTTTACTATCGTCCGCAAAGGTAATTCGATATAAAGGTTCGCTGGACTTGCCGGGAATGCAAACTCGTGAACGCGCGAAAAAAGCACGCTCAAGCCGTCGCGTCGTGCTTTTGGTTTGGATTCGCGTGTCTCGTGTGACTCACAGAGACTCGCGTCTGACGGTTCTTCGACATCTGTAAATGAAACGTGAAGACATAAGGTTGAAGAATAAGCTCACTTGTGCGCAATTAAATTACAATAATTAATGAAAACGCGGCCGGTCACGTTTCCCGATAATTTACAAGTAAAAACCCTAATTTTAAATAATAAACAACTTCAATTCTTATTAGGTCATGCTCAGCACAAGTAATAATAAATAAATTATTCCCGGTGAAACAGATATTCTTACTGTTTCTTCTTTATTTGTTTAAAAATAAATATAAAATGTAAAAGAAGATAATAATATTGTTAATAATAGAAATAAAAATTAAGCTATTTTTAATATTATTAAAAGCCGTATAAATAACTGTATCGTTTTATATTTATTTTTCTTATAAATCTTCTTTAAAACATCATTACGAAAAATGAAATTAATTATATTTCTTTTTTTTTTTTAATTTGTATGAATTTATTGCAAGTATAATACTACAGCCTCTCTGAAAAATCGGGAAAAATTGAAGGTACATTAGTATTACAAAAAAAAGTATCACATATTCAATAAGTTACTCGTCGTGATTATAGGAGCCTCTTAACGTTTCTCGAGTTCATTATTTAAGAAAGGTAATCTCTTAAGGGGTTTCACCACCCTTGAGGTTTTAAAATGATACCTTAAGTTTGGGATTTTTTGTGGATAAATGGATAACTCTATTTAAAATCTGCTTAAAGGACATTATTGTATATATATATAAAAAACCAAAAAAATATTTTTTTAATTTTTCTTATGTCCAAAATAGCAGCGTACTGGCCTACATTTGCGGAATCCCTTTTTTTCTATCGGTGTACAGGATTCCAGGCACACAGTTTGGCCTTGAACAAAACATAAAGAATTTTCATTATCTAAATATTAAAAACTGGAGAAGTACGTAGGGATTTTTAAAAATATTAATTTTTCTCAAACTGGCAGCTATTTTACGAGACTTATATTGACAAAAATACGAACTTTTCGTAAAAATAACTGCCATTTCGAGAAAAATCAATATTTTAAAAAATCCCTACGTACTTCTATAGTCTTTAATATATAGATAATGAAAATTCCTTGTGTTTTGTTCAAGATCAAACCGTGTGTCTGGAATCCTGTACACCGATTTCATAAAACAGAAAAAAAGGGATTCCTTAAGTAGGCCATTGCGCCGTCATTTTATACATAAAAAAATAAAAAAATATATTTTTTTAGTTTCTTATATACAACTTCTTATGTACAATTATTTTTACAACAATGTCCTCTAAACAGCTTTTAAATAAAGTTATCTACCCACAAAAAATCCCGAATTTAGGTATCATTTTAAGACCTCAGAGGTAGTGAAATCCCTTAAAATCCGATTAAAATAATTCCTACGTATCTTCTCGTGTTCCTTCCGTAATTATTTACATGTTAATGGGTTTTCTAATTAATTATGTATAATGTATGCGTATATACGTATATGTGCGGGTGGTAACGGCGATGGAGGCCGTTGGGGCCGAGCGTTAAAATACGCGAGCGTGTAAAACGAGCTTGCGGTTTGAAACAAAATACGTAAGGCGGATAAGAAAGACGACTGTCGCGCGTGTAGATGCGAGACGGCGCGGTGTGGCGAGAGCTTCGCGTCGCTTCCGTTCGGTTCGTGACAGAAAAGAGCAAAATCGTGGCATCTCTTTTGCCGCTTCCTCGTCGCTCGTCGAGGACTCGCCGGACGACGACGATCGCGCGAGCGAACCTACGATGTTCGCCGTCCCCTCCTGGGAGGCCGCCGCTTTAAGGTACATCTTTTCGATAAAGGCACCCTTTTCTTTCCTTCGCTTTTGCTCTCAGGAAGCAAAGGAGGTTCGACGACCTCGGATTTTTTTTTTTTTTTTTTTTAAACTATAATTATCGTGTGCCGCAGCTTAGCTGTCGAGTGTCTTTCCAGAAAGACAAACGCGACGTGTCTATTTTCTACATCCGATTAATAATTAAGGACCGAGTTCGTCGACACCTCGCGAAAATTATCGCGCAACGACGATCGACCGAGCGATTCCGCAGCGTCCTCGCGGCGAAGTAGAGAGCACTTGTATATTTCCGCGTGACATCGGTCTATATTCAGGGTTGCCACAAAACTGGTGATCAGGGAAAAGTCAGAGAAATTGAAAACGGTCGTGGAAATCAGGGAAAAGTCAGGGAATTCTACAAAATATTCTGAAAAATTAAAATTCTTGGGCTTTGAAGAAGTTTAATATGCGTTTATCACACTGCACTTGTACAGTTTTGTAAGCTCTCTTTTAAATAGAGGTTAAAATGCTTTACTGAGAGCATTGCAATTTTCAACTTGTCTATTTTTTGTTGGAATTTTAAATTTAAAATTATTTTTTTTTAACTTGTAAGTTTCTTGTGTCACTTGTGAGCAAATTAAAATCGACTTCATATTTTTGCAATTCTTCTTTCAAGTTTGTAAATCTTTGTATAATATAGCAAGTCGGAGATTCCATTAAACAGGATTTAGTTATCAAAAAGAATCTATATTTACATGTTTCTTGTGTTGTTCAAGCAGAGGAAAATAATTGTGCGAATATATGAGAGAACAAAGTAAAAGAATACTATAACAACTTAATAATTAAGTGCAAGCAATGTCAACAACAGCAATTGTAATTTACATTGCTATGTTAAATTGCTCTCTCAACAAAATATTTAAGGGGTAGCACCACTTTGACGTCCTGAAATTTTAGGGAATTTTATTTTTTTAAGAAAATGCGAAGTGTTTATAAAAATCCATTTACACTAATTTATTATACATATATTAAAATAGAAATTGTATTTTTTTTTTTTAGTTGATATATCAAAAAAAGACGGCTTGACAGCTGATGGACGGAAAAATAAGCGGTGGGCACGATAGCTCATCATAGACTTGACTTAGAACAATATGAAACAAAAAAAATTAGTTTTTTTAGTCCAAAAGCTAGTAGAATACGTAGGATTTTTTTGAAATATTGATATCTCGCTTTTCTGTGTAACGAGTAACGCAATTTTTGGTTGAAAATTTACATTTTAGTTTGAATCGATGCCACATTGTTAAAAATGCATATTTTTTAAAACGGCTACGTATTCTATTAGCTTTTGGACTAAAAAAACTATTTTTTTTTTGTTTCATTGTTCTATAATGTCAAGTCTACGATGAGCTATCGTGCCCACCACTTGACCCTCTTTTTTCGAAGCGCTCCCGCCCATCAGCTGTCAAGCCGTCATTTTTTAATATATTAACTAGAAAAAATACAATTTCTACTTTAATATATGTAAAATAAATTAGTGTCAATGGATTTTTATAAACACTTCGCATTTCTTGAAAAAAAATTCCCGAAAAAGCGGCCTTAAATTTCAGGGAATCACGTGGTGTTGTTACCCCTTAAGAGGGACGTCTGGTTTAGGATGCTGAAAAATAGGTGATTTTCGCGAATTTTTTTTAACAAAGAAAAGTAAAGTCGATCTTTCCATAACTGCACGGATACTTTACTGGATACTTATATTATACAAACAAAATTTTTAATTTAAAAAATTGAAGATAATAACGTCATGACAAATAAGTGATTAAAAACGCCTCGCTACTGGAGCTACAAATTGGCGGGCGAAATAGAAAAAACTATTTGACGTATCGACTTCATTTAAAGTTCTTTATTTAAATTATTGTCAACCATCCTAAATGAACTAAGAACATGTTTAAAAAAGTTAATTTAAACAATTTTTATTGCACGAAGAAAGTAAACTTTTTTTTTCTCAAAAGTGTCACTTTTTCTTTAAAGTCCTAAAAGTTTTACAATTTTACACTTTTTAAACATGTTCTTAGTTCATCGACTATACAATTATATGCAAATTAAAAATATTTTTTGTTTGTTTTGTTTCGGACAGAAATTACCGGCTTTATTTCGCCCGCCATTTTATAACTCCAGTATAGCGAGGCATTTTTAATCACTTATTTGCCACGACGTTATTATCTTAAATTCTTTAAATTAAAAATTTTTTTGTATAATATAAGTATCCGTACAGTTATGGAAAAATCGACTTTACTTTTCTTTGTTAAAAAAATTCGCGAAAATCACTTATCTTTCAGCATCCTAAACCAGGCGCCCCCCTTTAACGGTTTCCAAATAGTTTTCAAATCAAACGAACATAAAAAAAAAATTTGTTAACATTATTGAAAGTCATGGGAGGATGATGAAATTTTGGATCTGGAAGTCGGGGAAAAGTCGTGGAATCTTAGAATGAAGAATTTGTGTGGCAACCCCGAATATTTCCCAATCGCGGGCGACGAAGACGCGGAGCCCCGGGGTTATATTCTTGGCGCGGATTTTTCGTGAAACGTTACGCGCCGAAGGCCGTCACATGCGTGCGAGCGATTAGCGTGCGGTTCTATCGTGATCTACGTCAAACTCTTGGCAATCGACCTGCGCTTCCGTGTTTCGCGACCTTTTTATTAAATATCGCGGCGTCCCGCATACAGGTACGGCGGCGAGGAGGCGATCGATCCTCGTTCGAGAACTTCGCCAACGGACACGTGCGAAAAGCGTTGCGGTGTCGCGTGTCCCGTGACTCCCCCCCCCCTCCCTCTCCCGGCCCCTCGCGAAAAGAATGGGCTGTATTTTCGCGGACTCGCTAATACCCTGCATGGCGTGGCGTCACGCAGGCCAGTTCCTGCAGTAGCGCCTGCTCCAGAAGCGAACGTGAACGTTTTTAAGGCCGACCCAATTTCGCTAGATTGTTCGGGGGGGAGGGGGGTAGTAATAAATTGGCAGACGATTCGAGAATCGGAGGGAAACGCGCCAGAATTCTCGACGCCCGATTATATTCTATCATCGAGAGAGAGAGAGAGAGAGAGATTTCTGGAGAAAAATTTTTTCTTTATCGTTTGAAAATAATTTGGCGAGGGTCACTATGACATTTACGCATCGATCAGTGAAGAAATCGCTGGCGATGCAAGTCCATGTTTCAAATTGTGAACATGTACAAAAATAATACGATCAGAGATTAATTTTAGAAACATATTATCTCCTCTCAGACAGATAAAGAGATCGCCTTTAACATATAGAGTTCGGAAAGTCCGATTATTAGCAATATATTACCCGATCTCCAATCAAACGTTTGCACTCTTCCTGACGTCACCCATTTCCGCTTATCGCGACGCGTGTATATTTTCATCTTTCGAGCGCGTTATTAGAAAGAAAATGAGAAAAGTTGACGAGAGAGAGGAATTTGCTCGTATCTAAGAATCGTGTAAACACAGGGAGATTTCTGTAGCGAAAGATTTCCGTCGTGCTACTACTTGATACCAATACTCGCTCTTGAAGGTTGGTACACGTCAAAAGTTATTTAGCTTTCAACTTCAGTTGACAAATACGACAAATCCGAGTGTCTACGCTCGCGAAGGAGGACGTGACAAGCTTACTTCGACTGATAAAAAGCGTCCACAAGTTCGCTGAAGGTGTAACCGAGAGGTCAATCGCTACTAAAAAATGTACATTGATTTTTTTTCCAATTATGGCAATACAATACAGTTTATTGCTTATTGTATTGCTTTCGTGTTGTCAGCAATATTGCACGGAAAAAAAAAACGATTTTGCTGGAAAGTCTAAAGAAATTGTTTTGCTGGATACAGATCTGAAAATACAATTCTTGGACCATCAAAATAATTTTGTTGGAGAGTCAAAAATGATAAGCATTACTGTAAAACGTTCTTATATTCCAGCACAAGTTCAGTTTCGACTTTTCAACAAAATTATTTTGATGATCCAACAAGAATTATTTTCAGCTCTGTATCCAGTAAAATCGTTCTTTCCGTGTGCCATCTATTATCTCATGTATATACTGCCACCTATTACGCAAAATATTGCCAAATATTGCTAATGTATTGTTAGATATGTATTGATAGCGTATTGCTAGTATTGTACTGCCGCAATACATGGCAAAATATATTCCTAAAAAAATGATACACTGATTCCCACAATAATTGACCTCTCGGTTGTAGCTATAAGGTATATCAGTGCCGGGCGTAGAGATGTAAATAGAAAAAAAACCAAATTGTTTTTTTTCCATAAAATACGTTTTTTTTTAAACAAGCCTCGTTTATTTCTCAAAAAAAATTTTTTTTTATCTATCTAATATCTATATTTTGCTTAATATAAGTTAATTTTTTATGATTTTTTTTTATACATAGATTTAAATTATCATTTCAATCTTTACGCAGAGCGAGAAAGCCAATATATTGATTCTGAAACGCATTTTGAAGCAAGAACATCAATAAATAATTATAATAAATTCTACTTAAGGAAGAGCTGTTTAGAAAAAGAATTAAAAAGATTCTTTTGCAAAAGTTAAATGTAGATCACATTAAAATTAATTATATAATTATAAAAATACTATTTACAATTAATTAATTGTGCTGTTGGAATTGGAAAAAAAATCAAATTTGTATTTTTTTTCAATGAAATAAAACGTTTTTTTCTAATATTTTTTCTATTAGAAAAAAAAACTTTTTACATCTCTAACCGGGCGTATTTATCGGTCAAGATGCTTGATGTTTTTAAATTAACTTGGCGCGTTACAGCGTGTGTATGTATGTACGTATCGCGGGCGTTGGTGTGTGTGTGTGTGTGTGTGCATATCCCGTGCACGCAATGCGGGAGTAGGGCGAGTGACCGAATTCGCTATTTAGGCGGGACGCTCCGCTCTCGGCTCTCCACGCTACGCTACGCTGTGCGGTGGTGCGGTGCGGCGTCGCGCACACCGCGTTCCGTCACGCGGCGCAGCGGCAGTCACACACACACACACATACACACACACACACTGCAGCGGGCACAGTCGGGTAGTGGGGCGGCGTGCCGCGAGAGGGTGTCGCGCGAGGCCGCCGAAGAAGACAGGTCAGGGCTGGGGCCCCCAGTCCAGTCAGTCGGTGCGTGCGTTCGTTCGCGTGCGGTGTGTCAGTTGTGCGCTGCTGCTTCTGCCAATCCTCCTCTTTCTCTCTCTCCTCTCCGTTGCTCCCGCGCGCGCGCGCGCGAGCTGCACTCTCTCCTTCTCTTTCTCCTTCCCTCCCTCCCTCCCTCCCTCCCTCTCCCTCATCCTCTCACCTTCCTCTCCTCCGCCAGAGAGGAGGAAGTCGCGCGCGTTCCGCCGAGCGCGGCCGAGTTCCCGGGCAGCGGCTGGAGTCCGGCGAAGCGGAGCAGAGCGGAGCGGCAGCGCGAGCGTGTTCGCTGCGGATTACGTCGCGCGCGCG